>NW_004524581.1:1181832-1206187 GCF_000260255.1 Octodon degus | reverse complement strand
TTACTTAGAAATGTAAACTCAACTTTCAACGATGTAGAGGACACAGAATTTGAAAAAATATTCCACTTCCATCAATCTTTTCGTTTTAACAAGATATTGTATTGACTTGCTCAAATTATCACGAAGGCTTCAGCTGTAAACCAAAGTTCCATGTGGAAACCTGGCCTGGAGGACACATTTTTTTGGTTTGTTTTTGGCAGAACCGGGGTTTGAACTCAGGGCCTTGCACATTGCAGGCAAGTGCTTATTCTACTGAGCTATCTCCTCAGCGGTCCCCTGGAGGGTACATTTGACATCTTCTAGACAGTCACATTTATTGAGTGACTGGCTGATGAAGGCTGACTATCCTTTATCAAAACTACTGAATGGAAAACATTCCCAAGGGATTCAGGTTTGGGAATTTTTTGTTTTCTTAATTTTAGGTTATTTACATGAACTGTACCCACTGAGAATCCCTCAAGTAGGAAAACAATTCCAGCTGGGATTTCTAGGTTAGAGCTGCTGAACCTCAAGTACTGCCATATAGGACTTACATGAAGAACTGAGAGAATCATTTTCCTTAGTCGAAGCACACTTTAAATATATTTTGATATCACAGGCCTAGATAGCTAGCATAATAATATAACAATAATTCAAACTTCAGTCACTTGAGGATATTAAAATTTTAATTACCAAGACGATATGGGAAATTATTTTATAAAATGCATTGTGGGAAAGGAGTCTTTGCTGTTTCGTAGTTGCGCTTAGTGGAGGACTCCGTGATAAGTTACATTAAATGTGTCTCTTCTTTTGAAAAGATATGGAAAATATAAAGCAAACTGTATTTCACAAAAACAGCTTAATTTTAGCTTACCTTTGTATTTCTCAGCTTCTCTATCACTGGGACAAAACACCCGCCGTCTGCAGCTGAAAAGGCTTGGGGGGTTCAGCCTGCGGTTGGGACAAGAACGCAGCCCTGCAGGTCTCCCCGTGACCCGGATCCTCCCAGGAGCCCCACCTCTCGACACAGGAAGCTTGGGGGTCATTTTAGACTACAGCACCACGTGAGACAAGGAGCATTCTCTAACTCAGAAAATCTACTTTCTAAAGTAAAAGATTTGTCTTTTATTGCTGGAGAAAGGTACTAAAAATAATAACCTTCTGCAGAAGAAAATATACCAAAATTAAGACACTTATTTACAAATATTGTAAGTACATGTCTACTGAGAGCTGAACAAGAAAAGCAGACCAACTGCTTTGTTCAAAAGCAACCCTAACTTTGATTTTATGGGAGACAAAGTAAAGGTGACAAAACAGTTCACTTTCCCATAGGAAGCAATGGAAGTATGAAGTACAGAGGACAAAAGACACCTGTGAGCTCTTTAATAATATTCTGTTTCAGATGTTTAGACATTGCTAGCTGGACGGGAAAACGACCTTCCATTTGTTGTTGTTAGTGTATCAAAAGGCCCTATGCTGCACATTATTTAGTTACTTAGAAATGTAAACTCAACTTTCAACGATGTAGAGGACACAGAATTTGAAAAAATATTCCACTTCCATCAATCTTTTCGTTTTAACAAGATGTTCAAACACACAAAAATATTGCATATTTCTTCACTGTTTTTCTTTTCTATTTTTATTTAGCATGTCAAACATACACCATTCCCTCTTCTCAAAATTGAGATTATTCTAATATATATTTCTTTAAATTAAAAAAAAATCTTGTACTCGTTTATCTAGTACAGGGCCTTTCTATGCAGCTTGGACTCATAGTGATCCTCCTGGCTCAGCCTCCCCACCCCTGGGACTACAGGCATGCATCACCATGCCCAGTTTCCGGGCCAGCGAGTCACAACCAGGGTTCCAGGGCAGGTATTGCATGTGGTACTGGGGACTGAACCCAGATCCTTGGTTTGCCAGGCAGGTTCTTAGACCATGGAGCCATCTCTCAAGCCCATGAATGACCATAGTTGAGCCCAATAGGAGCTGTTTACCTGTATCTTTTTACATATGGTAGTTCTATAACTGATGTTGGTACAATGTGCTATAAATCTACACATGTAGTAAGTCTGTGTATTTTCTATGAGATTTTTCTATCATTCTTTTAATGGTCTCTCTGTTTCTTATTATTAGGTAACTCTTTAATACATATCCTTCAAAATTATGTTAGCTTGTTATTACTTTATAATAAATTAATATAAACTTAATGACCTGAAAAATGTTCATTTATAAAACCACAGGTAGAAATTCATAATATTGTGTTAAGTGAAAATCTGTTATCACTTGTAACTTTTTCTGTTTTAATTCTCATTTGTACTGTCTTTAAAAAATTAAAAATTGGGCCGGGGAGATGGCTCAGTGGAATAAGTGCTTCCCTGGCAAGCACAAGGGCCTGAGTTCAATCCCCGGTTCTTAAAAAAAAAAAAATTAAAAATTAAAATAAAATAAAAGCACAGGTTCTGCAGATCAGAAATTGGTTGATTTTTTTCCCTGGGTTCTCTGCTTCAGGTCACACAAGACCAAGGTCCAGGCGGCAGCCAAGCTGTAGTCTTCTCTGGCATCCTTTGAATAAAAGTCTACCTCTAAGCTCCTCGTGATCATTGGCAGAAGTTAGTTCCCTGAGTGGGGTGACAGAGGAGCCTGTCCGCTGGCTACTGGCACACAGCGCATCACTCAGCTCCACGAGCTCTGTGGTGAGGCCTTCTTGTACTGACTTCTTGTTGACCTCCTCTTTACCAAAGCTCCCGCCTTTGCCACAAACTGGTGAAAGCTCTCTGGTTTTGAGGGCGTATGTGATTAAATGTGGTTGATCAGATAATCTCCCTGTTTTAATGTTTCCTATGATGGAAGACAAAGATAGGATTAAGATCCCATTATATTCATGGGATTAGGAAATATGGAATCCCAGAGGGTTGTTCCTAAAAGTTCTGCCTGACATAAAAATCCAACTCATGCTTTACTACCTATAGCAAACCTTAGGCATCCGCTCATTCAGCTCTTCCTCCAGTCTTTTCCTTCCTCCTATTTGAATAGAAGCTTCTCAAGCATTCCACCGAAGACCTCATCGCACTGTTGGGAGGTCTGTCTTCTTGTCTGTCCTTCAAAGACTCCTTAGTCGTGTAATCACTGTGTGAGCCTAGTGCCAAACAACGTCAGAGATCTCCTCTCATAAGTACACACTGAACAGTTTATATGTTCTTTTAGAGCTAAAGAAAAATAATTTATGCTCAAGGTCCACCATGTACCAAACTGCATTCAATACTGGCTTTTAAATACACATACCCTGCATACTCAGATAGAATTCTCAGTCATCCTTGTTAGTCATTTACTCAAAATTTTACATACATAAAATAATGTGAAAATATTTCTAACATGTACGAAGAATTCTTTGTTACTGTGATAACCCCTTTATCAGATTTAGTCAAAATAATTTCACTTACAAATGAGTAAACTGAGACCAAAAGGAGTTAGGTGGCTTGTCCAAGTTTAAGTGTTAAAAGTCGCACCAACAGCATAGTTGGAACCTTCTGAAGTCTAAGCCCTTCTGCCACCTTTCTTCTTTCCTTTGATACTTATTGATAACTTACTACATGCCAGACATCATATTAATCATTTTCACTAAGCAGACTTTGGTCTCAAAATACTGTCAATAATGTTAGCTTTATTATATACGTTTGTATTACTTATTACATACCATGAAATTATCAAGTCATTACTCTATAAGGCAATATTAGCTATTAATGTTTCTTCTTAATTTGCATTTAAAACCATCTGTTGCTAATCTTGCTTTTATGTGAGTGGTGTGTGTTTGTGAAGACATAGGAACAAAAATAAAAAGACTTCGTCATGTGCTAGGCATTGAAAGCTTCATGTGAAAAACATCCCACAAGAAAAACTAAACAAGGAGATTCCATCGTGCCCAATGGTGATCTCACCATACACAAAGTTGAGGGCTTGTGTAAACCACGGATATGGGAAGAAAGAAGCCACAAATGTTTACAGTGACTTCAGCTTCACCACATGAAAAACCTGTGTCTCAGAGCAACAGTTTTGTTACAAAACATGCTATGCTCGAATATATGACATCTTCCCACTCAGGACCTCTAATGCAACAATGGTAGGGTAGAGCGAGGAAGTACTGTATATACTGGACTAGAAAATCTATGCCCTGTCAATTTATACCAAATTACATCATTAAATTATATTTAACAAATAAATACAATAGTTCCGTAATGCTACAAAGCATAAGCATGAGTTATTATAATTCCTAAAATGACCCTTAAAATGTACAGGGTTGAAACTCTAGTGTGTTATATTTCAAGCGTCCACAAGACATAAATTTAGGGGAAGGAGGAACTCATAAGAAATGAGGAAAACATGAAGAGAAACCTGATGGCAATCTTTGGGTGCTATTTCATAGGAAGAAATCAAAATGTAAAATAATTAGGTTTCCCGTTTTTCTTGCCGTACCTTTGACAACCACAATCAGATCTGAATGCAAATGACTGCGAAGCAGTGTTTATGAGAGGTAAAGAAAGAACCAATTTCTGTAAATAATAAATCATGTTTATAAAGACTGTCTTATGAGCCCAGAGCCAAGGCCAGAAAGACACGGAGTAATTTATACCACAGCAGAATTATTCCGAAGTCATAAAGGACAGTTAGTAGGCAGACACTTTATTTATGTAAACATAACTGTGATCAAAGCAATGCATTCCCAAAGTAGATATTGGATCTAGTATATTAAAATTCCAGCAGGCCAACATCACCATGACGCTCTTTTCGATTCACCTCCAGCTCTCAGTTTCGTAATTATCTACTGGCACACTTATTATTTAAAGAGAAGTGGTGATAGAGTTTCATTCATTCTTTTTTGTGTATTTTTCTACGCTAAACTTTAAATGAACAAACATGAAATTTTAATTTTAAATATTTATTTATAATGCAGAGAACTCTTCACCTGGTTGGCACATTTCATTTGAGCTTTCTTCTGTCAACATCATGTAATTTTAATTTTTATCATCGCATTAGATTTAAAAAGCACAACTCAAGAGAGTATTGGTAGGAACTGGGGAGATGGCTCAGTGGAATAAGCACTTTCCCGGCAAGTGCAAGGGCCTGAGTTCAATGCCCAGTTCTGCCAAAAAATAAAAAGAGTGTATTGGTCATTCCAACCACCAAACAAGCCTGTGCTTCCCCAGGAGTTAAGCTAGGAAGAAAGTCTCAGCTTCATTAGGCAATGTGCTCTTAGCATAATTTACTTTAAAGCAAAAAAGTTGATTACAATGCTGTGAAGACATAATTTCATATGTGTAAAACAAATGAGCCATTCTTGCCTTTCATGTAAACTCAGAGGACATTTCCGGATCTAGGTTTTAATGCTTGTAAAATAAAGCATCACATCTGTGGTTCGGTAACATTGCATAAGAGAATTGCACACAAATGTAGGCACACGCTGACACAGAACGCCATACAATTAGAGCGAGTATTTTCAGCGGATATCAGACTCAACTGTCACCCACTATCTCTTCAATTTGACCATCTGTATAGAATGTTGTTTGCCTTGATGACAATAAAAGACAAAGTGGCCTGAATTTATCTTTTGTCTAATAAGATAGAAAATGAGAATAATTTTCTCTTCATGTCTAGAAGGCATAAGCTTAGAAGCATTTTAGGAGTAAGAGGAAGCCCTTACTACAGCAATGCAATATTCAACAGAAATGTTTTTCTATCAATGTATATTTCCAGAACAAACCTCCTGAAAAATACTGCTGATAATACACCATTTGAATATATTCTTTTATTCATTTAGCAATTTTATTTTTGCATGCAAGTAATAGTTTAGGCCACTTTCCTCTGATGGGTGTGCGCATGATATTTTCAAGTAGTTGCCCTCAGTTACTCTACAATTTTGAAAGTGATGATGATGGTGAAAGCAATCACATATATAGCCAGGTGCGACTTAAGTGCTTTACACATTCATGCACACCGCACGCCACCCACTTGAAGTGGTTACATATATGTTTCACTGGCAAGAAAACCCCATCAGAAAAGCCAAGTAACTTGCTTAAAGTTACAAAGCCAGTGGAAAAGCTATTACTGCACTCTGAGCAGTCTGGTTTCAGAGTCTAGATGCATCACCATTATACCATGGTGTTATAGTTTGTGTCTAGTTGTTCGCCGAAAGGCCCATGAAGTCATGGGGCAGACTTCCAGAGTTTGTGATTAACTTGTGATCCACTGGGGTTATGGTGTGAGTGCTGCGGGGATTATGGGTGTGAGTGCTACACCCAGACTGGGGCGGATAGCCTGAGTGCAATTTAAGAGAGACAGACTTGCTCCCTGCCACCATTGTGGCTGCTGTTCTTCCCCTTTGCTCTCAGCTCTTTGCCATCGCCATGAACTGGGGTCCTCTGCCATGTGCCAGTCTGACTTGGAGCCAGCTGAGTATGGACTGAAACCTTCAGTAACTGTGAGCTCAATAAACCTTTCCTTCTTTCATTTTGGGTGTTGAGTATCTGTTCCCGCAACGAGAGAAGAGTAACCGAGATACATGGCATGTCTCTTGATTTCTTGTATATAATGAGAACAACAGCGGGTCTGTTCTTAAAATTGTAAAAAATCATTTGTATCAATGCCCTGAGGACTGAGCTCCAAGAATTGCATTGCTGACTTTTTTTTTTTTTTTTACTGAGTAAAGCAATGTTCATGCAAATCTCCATCATCTACTTCCCTGTGAGCTCCCCCACACCACCTCTACATTCATTCATCTCTTCATCAACTCATCCCTTAAATGTTCAACCAACAGTTATGAGGGCCACATCCTATGCCACGCTCTACAAGAACTCGTCTCTGAAAAGCCAGTCCTGGATAGTAGAGTGATATAGCTTTACTCCAAGAGCTTAGCACTGAGCACTCCCTCTGTCTTGCCCATAAGATTTCAAGGGTTATTTCTTTAATTCATTCTTCCACCTCAAATGATACGTGTTCAGAGAAACTTGCCCCGAATATCTTATTTAAGAGTAATGCTATTTTTTGTTCTATTTTATACTCTCTACACACATTTATCATAGTCATATCCCCAAGATAGTAACTTTCATACATAACAGGATTGTCAATTCAGTGAATTAGAATGGTCAGCTAACAAATTTTTGTTGTATTGGTGTAAGAGACGGAAGGAGAAAAGAAGGAAGGACAGAAGTACTGAAGTAGAGGAAGAGGGAGAATTTTGATAAATGAGTGTTTCATACATAATGCATTTTTTATCTCTTCTTGATCAAAATGAGGATCAAAGAATGAAACTTCCATTACTTCTTGCAGGCCCTGTTCCCTGTCACTTGTCCTGAGAGTTCCTCAAGACTGTAGCTCAGTCCCCTTCAGAAAGTCTCCCTATAAAACTATGTTCCTCCATCCCTTATATTTCCATACCTGTTTTTGCTCCTCCTAGGAAAAAGATATATATGACATATTTTAAAAAATCAAAAGCTGTAACTCACACACACACAGTAATTGTGGGTACTTGTAACTTCTTATCCAACTATCAGAGACTACTTTATGATTGGAAAGAGAGTTCTCTTTATTTTTCAATTATAAAACATTATTATAAAGTGCATTTCTGGATTCTTCGCACATGACAAAAATGTGCTTGGAACCTCTTTCCTAACAAGGATTATGAATTTAAGCTCACATTTTCCCCTGTGAGACCACTCTAGTTATGTGTGGCTGGTCAGCTCAACATGACATTGTGAATAATTACTCTGGTCTTCTCTCCAGGTACATATCGGGTTCTCTCCTTGGTGCCTTTTGCAGTTGGTGTGGTCTTGTGACCTCCCTTAGTGCTAAGCTTTCATTTTCTCTTCAGCAGCGATGTGGACACAGTTCCCAAGGTGGAGTCCCTGTGGGCTTCTCTGTAGCAGTACTGAAGATCCCATCAGCCAGTGGTGAGCATCTAAAGTGACTTGAGAAATAAACCCGTGCTCCACTCATTCACTTTCAGTTAAGAGCTGTGTCTAACACAATAGAGTAGCAGGATTTGCATCCATAACGTATTGAGGCTAACACACACTCTTTGACCTCATTCTCTGGGGCCACAAACTAGATATTCTTTATAGTGCTGGCATATTATGAAACAAATATCATGAGGAACAAAATTCACAATTATAAAATGTAGCTGAACTTTTTTTATATGCTGCTTAGTCCATATGGAGGCTTTTTAATGAGACTATCAAGAAATCAGTGACATATACTTTGAGTCTTAAAAAAGCACTTTGATGTGGTAGTTCCAGGACTAGAATTCCATTCTTTCAGCACAAGAAACAATTCTAGGTGTTTTGAGACTTCTAATTTTCTAATTTAATTGTAAAATTTTTAGGCAGAGATCTTTAGCAATTTCCCCATTGCTGGAATAAAGCTGCTTGATACCTTCTGTTGAAAGGAAGAGAAGTCTAGCTTGGCTCATGGCTTCAGAGGGCTCAGTTAGTGGTCAGCTGGCCGTGAGGCAGAAGCAGCATGGAAAAGGGGACTGGTGAAGGAAATCTGCCCAAGCTAAGGCAGCAAGGAAAGCACAGAGCCAGGGCAAGAGAGGCGCCTGCCAGAGAGAAGCCCCAACGCCACCTACCTCATACCCCTGGGCTGCCCCACCCAGCAGCACATTTAGCAAGAAACTCATCAGTGGATTAACCCACTAATAATGATAGCACTCACATGATCCAGTCACCTTCCCAAAGCACCCCACCTGAACATGACTCTTTGGCCAGACACTTTAAATATAAGTTATAATACCCAGTATGGTGACACATGCCTAGCATGCCAGGAAGTCGGGAGGCTGAGGCAGGAAGATTAAATTTCAAGGCCAGCCAAGGCAACTTGGAGAAATAAACTTTGTCTCCAAGTTAAATAAGAGGACCAGGCATGTAACTCATTGCTCTGTGGGTTCAGTACAAAAAATAATAATTACTGTAGTATCACATTATGAAGAGAAGTACAAATACTACATTTTTTCATTGTGTAAGAATAAGAAATTCTACCTTAAATGAGCACACAGACCTCCAGGATGACCTTTTGTCTTTACAAAATACAAACAAATCTTCAAAATGCTAGAAGTAGTCCTACAAATTACACAAGAACATTTCTTTATTCTATGACTTATTCTTTTTTCCATTTCTTAAAACATTGTCATCTCCTCTTTCTGACATACATACACACACACACACACACACACACACACACTTCACAAAAATGTGGTGTCCAGAGCAACCCCAAGCATATTTTAAATCCTTTAAAAAATGAGTTTTATTATCCTTATGGAAATATTTTTCTCAAATTCCTGCATTAGTTTCAATGTAATTACAACAGTGGCTTCACTAAGCATAGTTGTTTAATATATTGCAAATCTCTTCAAACATCTGCTTAGGCAGTGAGTAATTCCAAATGAGTGGTTACTCCGTGTGAAATAATCCAGTCATCTTTTTGCAAAAACCTCAGTACTTGACAGTTATGTACAACTGTCCACTTATATTGAGAAAAAAATATTGCATGGTGCATAAAGAAGGTCTAGGGAAGAGATTTTCAAACATGATTCACAAAATAAGCATGATTTGAGAATGCCAGGGCGTCCCTCTACCACGTACAAGCAATTAAGGCTAAAACAGTAATAGGCATGAATAATCACTTCAACCACTTTCAAGTTCAGTGCCAATTTCACCTGAATATTCCAGGGAGAATCTTTAGGCAGTAGGGATTGCTTTTAGGGAGCTCTTCAGCTCCTCTAAAAAACACAGAGAAAGAATGAAATAGCACTAGTCCAAAATTTTGTATGCTAATTTGTTTTTTACTTCTAGGCCTCATTAATGTCAATCTGCTCCTTGTGATAATTAACTATTCTTGGGAAAATGGCAAAAGGCAGCATGAATAATATTCCAAGAAAATAAGACATGAGAAAACATTAAACTCACGCTACTAGGAATAGTTGTAAGTTCTTACAAATGGTGTCAATAATTCCTACAAGAAATAAATTGGACAGTGAGCACTGTCTCTGTAGCTGGAACGTAAAAATGTCGTCAGGGCAAATGATTCCTGCACACATATATCTTTTTACTGTCATCAGGTGGAAACACGAATGCTTTCACTAAACTTGTGAATTTTTATTCTAAACATTTATCTATTCCCTGGATTCAAGCCTGCACAGCCCCATAAACACCTGGAGACATGGATGACAATGAAAGCTACAGAAGGTTGGCAATTCAGGAGGTAGTATAAGGTCAATGTATATCTGTGCATTCTTAAACCACTAAAGGAACACATTTCTGCATGCTTTACAGGAGAAAAGCAAAACAGCTCAGACAGAAAACAGCTTCCCTCAGTTCGCCAACACTAGTCAAAACAATATCTTTCTGTTTCTTGCTTTTGCATAAACACAGAAACCTGAAAGTGAATTTATCATGAGTGGCTTAAGAAAACCAAATTCTTCCATTGTTGGAGGGGTTTCCAGTTGATTTCCCACTTTCATTTGAAAATATGCCTGCCTCAGTACACTGGTACCCACGAACCTGACAGTAGGTCTAAGTGACACTGCTTCCAGGAGAAAAGATAAATTGAGAACATGAAGGGGAGTGTTCACTATCTTAATGTCAAATATTCACATGAAATCTCTTCCTAATTTTATACATGATAATCTTATTTTCTCTGAGTCAAGCAGTAAGAAGAATATAAAATCCTAAGAATGTCTCCCAAAATGTCAAAATGCCAACACATGTCAAAGATGTCACTGGTGGAGCATGTCCAAAGTTGGAATTGAAAAAACAAACAAACAAACAAAAAAAAAAAAAAAAAAAAAAAAAAAAACACCTCACTGCCCCAGCCAGGCCTGCCCTAATTGTCTTGTCTGTCCTTCCTCCATGCAGAAACCTAGTCAGTGCCCTTCTGGTGCCTTCCCAGATCAAACTTCATGGCCCTTTGCATCCTGAAGTCCCCTTCTCTGAATCTAAGGAAATAAGTGGAGGGATTTCTCCCCGCTACCAGCAGGCTTTTTCATCCTCAGCTTCAGAGAAAGAAGCCTTTCCCACCTTTCTCATTGTAGTCCATCTTTCCTGCTAACAGATAGCAATAGCTCTAGCCTGCTGGACCCACACTCTAAGTGTCCTTAGGAGGAATCAGAAGCGCATGTAGTATGTGACTCCAGAACCTGCACCTGCTTAGTAGAAATCACCCTGGTTCTCTCCTCAATTGTCCTAAACTAGAACAATTTTACCATCTTTGAATAACTAAGTACCTTGTAATTGGTATCACAAATTTTATACTAATCAAATAATGCCCCATATACCACCCTTTCATCGTTACCCCATACACAGTCACACACGCACACACACGCACACACACACACACGCACACACACAACTCTCTATGATTAGTTTGCTCTTCTACCAGTGAAATCCTAAAAGTCTACTACTTCTTTAGTAGAGGAAACAATAACATAAGCTTAAATTTTTATTTACCTAGATAATTGAAACTTTGCAAAGTAGAAAACATAAAGAAGACTGAGTTTGTTCCAATAGAACTTGAAATTTGGCCAGGCAGCACTTAATACCTAACCATGAAAGACACGGAGTTAATTGTGTCACCATGACTATGAAGTAAGTCCTTTAAGGCATTTGCTTTAGGACAGTTAGGATAGCACTGCCTATACTGTAACTATGCAAGGATAATAAATTTATATCAGAGAGAGGTTAGTTCTGAGTGGGGATTGTGAAGTTAGGAGTACACTACAGTGCTGAAAACAAACAGTTGATAGAACTAAGGCTTGCTTTATAAATTTTGGAAGAGTTCCAGAAAGAAGGAAACCCTAAGAAACTGCTGTTGGTTCCCACTCAGCTACAGTCTGCCTATGAGGTAAAGTTAAATGGAACAGTGGGGCCATCAAACACACAGGAGCTGGAGACCACAAAGCAAGAGAAGAGGAAGTTGTTTGACAGCAGAGTGGAGCTGGGCACACGCCTGCAGACCACAGGGCAAGGTATGGGAAATCAAGCCCAGCAGCCCTACGGGGTAAGAAAGGAAGACTCAGGCATGTAGCCATGGAGGCTATCCAGGGCAGCTGGATGTGAGAGGCACACATTTGGAGACAGGGTCTTGCAAAATTGCTGAGGCTGGCCTCAAAGCTGCCACCTTCCACAGGAACTGGGTTTACAGCCATTATCCCCTAGCCACCAACACCACTTAATTTTTGGTTCCATTCATTTTGCAAAGACTGAGTTTTTTGTTTTTTTTTTCCCCAGCAGACTCCAACACTGGTCTGTAATCAAAGCTACTCAGGAGCCTGTGGTAGGAAGATTGCAAGTTTGAGGCCATCCTGGGTAACTTAGAGAGACCCTGTTTCTCAAAAGAAATAATAAAAAAGGCTGGGGATGTAGCTTGGTGGTAGGGTGTCCACACAGCTGCTGAGAGCCTTAGGTTCAACCCTCAGCAACAATAACCCCCTCAAAAAAATCACTTTTCTATCCCAACTAGCAAACGTCTACCAGAATGCCATAATTGCATTTGAGTTTCAGTTTTGAAAAAGCTGCTCTCAATTTAAGTGATAATTTTTTGAGATGAAAAAGTAACACAAAACTGACGGTTGTTGGCAAAAGCCAGGCCATATTTCTGATGATTTCCAAGAAAAAGCAGAGAGAGTTCTCTGCTGGTCTCCAGTTCCTGCAGTAGGGCAGCTGGCAGCTCCATGCAGCTCAATAAACCCTGCTTCGGGAGTGTAGTGTTGGCTGCAAGACTGGGCTTTGGTTCTCATTTTGACTTGAGCAAACCAAAAATATTTCCTGGCTCAATCACTGGTAATGGGTACATTCCTGACAGGCTAGTCACCCCGCAGACATTGTGGGATGTTTAAAAATAGAATGGCAGTGTCTGTGTGAGCTATATTTACTAGAGCAAATACAATAAACGTGGGAAGGCAAAATGTTTAGAAAATAAAATATGATTATTTTCTCTCAGTTTGATTAAGCTTAAATCACTCTATTCCCCACAGGTGGATTATTTCTCTTCCCCTGTGATGACATGTGTTTGTCAGACTCCCTAACTGAAGTTTATATACTGAGGTGAGTACTGCACAGGATGCAGAACTGCTCCAGACTAATCCTCTAATCTGGGTGAAAAACATGCAGAGACACTAGCCTTTATGGCTTTACTTTGCTTTTTTTTATACTAGTGTTTATACTTTTCTGCTGGATGGTTAAGACCAAGATAAATCAAGACCTATATAGCAAGAAATGTAACTTTTGTATCTGACAAAGTCAGTCAAATCCCCTCAGGATTTACCCTGAAACCCTGTACCATAGTTTGGAGATCCTGTGTCGGTGTCAGCCATGTGGATGAGTCATGGCCATTGTTTGACCAATTTGCTCTCTGTGAAAGCCTGAGAGAATGTTTTCTCTTCATGTGACTCTCCTTAGGCACACTCTACATTATTGATCACTTTCCTCTGTGGCCCCGTAATCTCCTTGATCAGAAAATTTGGGACACCACTGAGTTACAGGATGTTACAGTACAGGTTCTCTTATGTCCTGAGTCCTCACTAACCCTGAAAGGCTAGGGCCAAAATGTTGGTTATCCAGGCTCACATCAACAACTTCTGACATTACCAGTCCTGTGGATAACCCACTACTATTATGAACTGCCGTACTATATTACGTTACTTTGCTGAATTCATGTACCTACAATATTTGAATGGCAATGGAACACCCATCTCTGAGAAAATGAAACAACAAAGGGGGATATTAATGAAGGACCATTCTGGGATATTTGTATATATAATAGTTAGCATAGATATATAGCTACTTTCTCTTAGTTCAATGAGAAGAAAGTTTTGAAGAAATAGTGCTTAGACAAGATATCATGTCTACACCTTGTACTATGAATAACTACTAAAAGACAACAATATGAAATGTATTAATTATTGTAACTGTCCTAGTAACCTGTTTTGAAACTGTCTCATTGCTATTTCTTTCTCAATAAAATTAATAAAATAAAAACATTAGCCTTCATACAAGGCAGACAGGGAATAGTCACATGAAATGGGTAGGATATTGCTAAGGAATCTCAGAACAAAATGGAAAGTCTAGCTGCTAGGACAGGGCAATGTCTGACTCAAGGGCTAACGTCAGAGCCACGGTGTGAGGAAAGTAATAGCTTTAGTGGTGCAGGAAAGGCAATGACGTCGGCAAATCCTTCAGCCTGGAAACGCGCAGAGCATGCTCAGAAATGGTACAGAGCCTCTCGACTACTGTGCATTTGCTAATAGTCTTAGCTGTCAGTTGTAGGAACTCAACTCCAACCCTGTTCCGTGATAAGAGAGTCCTATCAGTGCTTTTGTGGACTCAGAAGCCCAAGCTGAAGGACAGACAAGCACACTGCCATCTCAGCTTGCCTCAAGGAAATGCAGACGCTCAGGAAGTTCAGCACATAAATACTTCTGGGCCTTTCGAAAAGTCCACAGTTGAAGGTAGAAAAGGGAGTTGAGGGATAGACTCATGTAGCAGCTTGCTCCAAGCCTATATTCCATGGGTTTCACTTATAAAATGAGAATCACTATGATAATCAACTAGTCTACATGAAACACAGTAGCAGTGAGGTTGATGGGAGTTGTTAACTATTGAATGATTCTTTTAAAAATGGCCTCAACCAAAACATAAGACAAGCATACTAGAGAACTCAGGAAAATGTTATCCAGCATCAAAGTCCTATTCCTGAAGAATTAAAAAGGGAATCTGGGAGCACAATAATATACCCAAAAACACATCTGTGTGGGAGGGAAACTCTGGACGGATCTATGGACAGACAGACAGGAGAGTCAGAGAGACAGAGAGAAAAATGGAGAGACAGACAGACACAGAGAGGGAGAGAGGCTTTAAGAATTTGAACAAGCTGTTCAAATGGAAAAAACCCAAAGAATAGGTAGCTTTTCATCTTCCTATCTTTTCAGGGAAATACTAAACAGTTAAAATAAAAGATGCAACACAAGTTTCCCATGTGCTCAGCCAGCTGTGACTGCCTCCACAGGAAAATGTTGTTTAAACAATAGTTACAGAATCCAAAGACTTATCAGAAATAATATACTGTTGTGTAAATAGAGGAAAACTGACTTCACCCATCCTAAATTAAATGTATAAATCATCAATAAAAGTCAAAACAGGTAGAGAAAGTAGGTTTTAATACCAACAACTCCCCAAATATCTCTCCTTTCCTGCTTCTTATTTCAGTGAGAGTAAAAGAAAATGAAATATACAGACTGTCATTTACACCAAGCAAGAAAAATGCCATCCCTTTTCCACATGCAGTATGAGTACTTTTGAACAGTTTCTATGCACCAGAAAAGATGCTGGCAAAAAAAAAATATGAAAAACAGCTTTTGCTCTTGAGGAGATAAGGAATAAAATGTATTAAGATGCATTTTGTACACAGACAGAAAATTATTCACATTATCTCAATTGTCCCTCAGAACCACCCTTTGAAAAAAGAACAACTGTGGTCCAGAATTGAAAACTGCAGCCTCAGAGTGCCAGCGATTTGTCTAGGGGTAGCCTGCAGTTAGTAGAAACAGCATTCAAACCCAAGCCTCCTGACCCAAAATTTTCCCGCAATGCTCACCAAGGGACTTGCTGGGCACATTCATCGTGCCAACACCATACATCCCATTGTGTCCTAGGTTGCCTACAAAATTCCATTTTGCTTCACATTCTTTCTTGGTTTTTAGTCAGAAAACCTGCTGTAAAGGGTGCAACTGTCATAAATTGTCATGGGCCTAGTAACACAGCACCAACAAGTACTCCAAACTTGAGGAGGGTGAAACCAAAGAGAAGGGATAGTCAGCTCATGGCATATATAGACGCAAGACTAGGTAATACATTCCCCATACACATAATTTCACAATGAATGAAAATATCAGTGAAATACCACTATCCCATTAAATTGGCACAGGCTTTTAAAAGGGATGAAACCCAGCATCTGCATTTATAGCGCCATTTACAGTTTCCACAGCCTCAGGCAATGATTCTACTTCTGGGAAGGCACTAAGAGCTCACTATTCAGACAGGCTCAAAGCTCTGAGCCTCTGCTCTCTCTCCCTTGCTTGCTCACTTTTGTCTCTTCTTCTCACTCTCTGTGTCCAATTGTCCCATGAACTGTATTTCCAAAATGTCTCTCCTCTTTTTCATCCCCTTTGTACTTTTCCTCACTTAGATTATGTTTCTTACTGATGCCTCCAACTTCTACTTCCCAACAGCATTCATTCTACCCAGTAAGGGAATCTTCTGAGGCACATTTCCAACAGAGTTGCTCTGATGTTAAAATATGCTCAGTAGATTTCCATAACTGTACTGTGAGGAGCAAACACCTTTTCCTAACTTCGTAGGCATCCCATCAAATGGCCCTGTTATGACCCTCCATTTCTACTCAGGAAAAAATGCCCTACTGCAATTATCAAACAAACCTCAGGTTATCTTGTTTTAAAGATTTTCCGTATCTTCCATAACATAAGAGAAGAATTTCTTCTTCAAGCTCCCAAAGCACTTTCCTTGCATGTCTTTTAAATTGTGGTAAGTCCCAACTTAAATTATTTACTAATTTGGTCTGCTTTTAGACTATGCATGCCTTGAAAAGAATCTGTGTCTTCCTTTTTCTGTGTCTTTTAAATAGGGTTCCTTTGAGGCTGAGCTTGAAGTAGGGATTCTTGCAAGAGGTTTACTGAACTGGTGCCCTCAGAAAAAATCCACAGGGAAGTAAGGAAAACAGGACAGAACTGTAGGCAGAGCCATCCTAGAGAAGCTCCGAGAAGAGTCTGTACTGAGTCTCATCCCATGGAAGCCCTGGAGCACAGCACAACCGAGATTGCCCTCCTCACACATGTCAGAAAACTGGACTGTTATTCACTATGTGTGTAGTCAGTGGCCCATGCCACATCTGGAGGGGATGCAACTTCCCTGACACCTCAGAACGAGGCATCGCCCATAAAGTGAGGAAACTACTCAGAAGAAAACTGAATGTGTGAATCTGGTAATCGGCACCTCTAAGAGTGAGGTGACAGTCATACCCACCTAATAAGTGGAGCCTGGAGAGTGGATGCTGCCACCACCATCTGCACTAGAATCCCTTGTGACCCTTCTAACAAGTCAACAAATGCGTGTAGCTTGTGGCTCATGAAAAGAATGGCTCACAGGAAGAAATATCATTATGTTCCTGTTTGAGGAACATGTATTCTTGCCAACAGCAACTTGATCATTTCCTGGCTATCAATTCAGGCCGCTATAACGAAGTGCCATAGACTGGGGGAAGTTACCAAAAACGGAAATTTATTTTTCACAGGATGGCACACTTGGGTCAGGATACCAGCATGGCTGGGCTCAGGTGAGGGCTCTTGCATGCTACACACCAAAACACACCTTGCTATCCTCATATGACACCAGGACAGTGGAGCTAGCTTTCTGGCTTTTTCTTGCAAGGCCCCTAATCCACTCATGAAGACGCCACCTTCCATGAGATCAGTACCTCCCAAAGGTCCCACCTGTAATTAGCATCACAGTAGAGATTAGATTTCAATTCATACACTGGGGGAAGGCCGTATTTAGTCCTAGCAATTTTTCGTGGCAGGTAGACACAGAACAGAAACAAAAAATACATGGGTTTTTTAAAAAGTTACATTTCCCTGCATTAAAAAATCTTCACTAGCAAGTTTAAGCTAATATACTTAACATTAAATTAATTCACAGCAATCAAGAAATTGAGCAGTTTGTCCCTCTTACACATTTAAATTAAAGATTAGTGAAAATCCTGAGAACAGTTTCTGATGACAGCAATCATTTTTATACTAAAGGACATTAGGTACACTAGTGACCCCATAAAGCTACTGATTACAGCAATAAATATTTACAGAAGGAACAAACATTTGCCTAACAAATCCCAAGGGAATCTCATAGCTACATCAATAATCTGCCAAGTTAAAGTCTTTGGTAAATCAATAAATGGACAAATGATATTTCAGTTGTCAGCATATTAAACCCATCAGGGACACCGTGCTTCAGCCTGCAATCGTCTCATGTTTAAATCAGCGTATGGGATAGAATCAGTATGATTTAACTTTAGAAACTCTAAGAAAATGGTTCAGATAAAGTGGAAATACCATAGAAGCTCTGACCACGTAATTTATGCTTGCAGTAGCACAGCAAGCACAAGCTGAACACAAGCCATCTGTGAGTCAACCTACTATGACCATGAGGAGAACACAGATAAGTAAGACTTGTTCCCTGCCCTTAAAATGCACACAGTCTGGTGATACAAATAATAAATGTAATGAAAAGTAAAAGAAAGCACACAATTCACTTATAAAACGCATCAAAATCCAATTTAAAATCTTCTATTTCTTCAAACCCTTAGCTATAAAGTACAAATTTCCTATGATTCAAAACCCTTCACAATATGATCTTTTGCAACATCTTTTGTGTGTGTATTTACTTATTTTGCAAACAAACATATTGAGCCCTATGTTTGTGTGAGTAGAGAGGTCTTTAGACAAGACACCTACCACCCTCAACACCAGTACCTGTACTTCTACTATTCTCTCCTTCACTTGCACTTGAGGCAGTCCCTCACTTTGTGGTCACGAGTCACTGTGTAGCCTTCCTTTTATCCAAACTAGATGGCCAAGGAGGCAACACAGGCTGTGTCAGAGCCTCTGACCAGAAGAGCACTCCCTTGCATTGGAATACTGAGGAGCATTTGCTTAGAAAGCGTTACTAGAAGACGTCTGGATGAATGAAGGGGAGCACAAGGTCTAGCATGGTAACAGAGGGCTCCTCATAGAGGAGCCATCACTGGCCCTAACCCAAAAAGTCAAACTGAGGCAGCTGCTTATGAGGAGCTGAAAGAAGAGCATCAGCAGGGAAGACTGGAGAGGAGTAGTGAAATTCAGGGGAGAAACACAGTCCCAGGAAAGTCACAGGGGGAAGGTGTACCCTGACCCCACTTTCCTACTGTTACCTGCCATGAGGCAGGTCTGTCTGTAGAAAGCCGAATCCCACTACAAACATTGCAGGAGCTCAGACATATCATTGCGATGGCAAAGCAATGCACTGATAAGAGAGAGAACAGATCTGCAGGGACAAAAGGAAGAAATCCGCCATGCCACACACCCGGCTCCTTTCCCAGGCTCTGAAGGCTTTACAGTCTAGTTCTAAATTGGCATAAAACTATCGAACCTAGAGCAATAGCTTCAAGAGAGTAGCAGCTTATTATTACATTTAGGGAGTCGGGATCATGGTAACTTTCCCAGGCTGGTCTCAAATTCCTGGCTCTAAGTCAAGCTCCTGCCTCTGCCTTGCAGGTACCTAGGACTCTAAGGTGTGACATGGCAGATGAGGTGTATTCTTCATGCATGTTGTGTTGGAAAAGTAGCGCTCAGGGACACAAAAGGAGCAAAGAACTACGCAGGACCCAGCACAGTGAGCACAGCTGCGCGAGCGCCACTCTTCACCAAGTTTCCATTTGAAGATGGCATTTGCTGGGTGGATTAATGCAGCACCACCACACTGATAAATAACTCCTTGACTTGTCAGACTCGCAGCACATACAGACAGTCGGTCACCTGTGCACATGGCGTGTAATTTCATGTGCCGCTCGTCACTTTGAAATTTGACCTCTGGGGAAAAAAAAGGAAGCTGAAACAATCAAATTTCTCTCAACTTTTGAACCTCTGTGCATTGCTGATCCTCCAAAAACGATACTGCGCCAGATCGTATTCTCCTGGGCACAAAACTTTACTTACATTCACACAAAGGCTAGGGAAATACTTATCGATAATTTATAGTAGTTTGTTAAAGGAAAATGATGGTTTAGTTAATTGAGACTTGATTTCAAATCCTACTGAGGGTCAAAGTCTCTTCCACCAACTTTTCAATGCAACCATCACGGTTAATCTTTTGACTTCCATCCTGTAGATTCTTATTAAATATTCAGTGGAGAAAATGATCAAAAGATTGATAGTACAGGCCAAATGAAAGGACTAATAGCCTACAAAATAGATAATCAGCCACTACAATATTGAGCTCAGTAACTGTTACAGAACGCTCTTCTATTAATGGTTTAGTGCTATTTATATATGTGCTTTATCAGTTATATGCAAAATCACTTCTCTAGGAAAACAACAATATTTTTGAGATTTAGAATTCTCCTACTGGTGCTTAGAACACAGTAAATTAAATTACTCCCACTTATGGGAAAATAGCTCTTAAGTTTCAGGATCTGAAACTGTGAATGTGATTGTTTATTTATATGAATGGAAGAACTGGCCTAAATGTCACAGCCTTCATATCATGCACCCAAGATATCTCTCCTTATGCAATCTGCCCTGTGATAAAATAGGTATAACAACGGCACCACACCATGGGCGCTAGAGGCTGCCCCTCAGCCAGGACTCTACTGTCACACAGAGAAGAAAGAACAGAAGGACTTTGGCTGAGAGAATGATATCCATCAGGCACACACACACACACACACATGCACGCACGCACAGGAGTCTAACGCCACAATCATCATGATCCTCACTTTCTTTTTTATCCAAAACAAGGCCTGCTGAATGGCAAGCTGTTCTTTCTTAATGATCAGAAAATGAGAGATTTCATCAACAAAATAAAGTTTGAAATGAAGGGGAGGACCCAAGAAGCTCCTGCCTTACTCCTCCCCTTTACAAGAGCTTTAAGAAGACTCTTAGGAGCCTCTAAGGCCTCACAGAAAGGGATCTAAGGCCCAGGGCTCACCCAAAGGGACCCCACAGCAGCTCGTGGTACTTACGCTGGTCCTTTGTAACTCATCTCCTCTGATGGAGTGAGAGACAGTGCCAGAGGAGGAAACCTGCCGCTGATTTGCCCTAAATACACCGGCTGAATATATTCCCACCTATCTCTCCCTCATTCCTTTAGCACTTCAGCATTTTCCCACCGCCTCTTAAAATACAACTACCCATAACAACTATTTTATCTCATTTTTGAAAGCTTCTTTACTTGTCTTTTTGAAATTTGTCATCGAAGCCTCAATTTCCTTCCTGGCTACAGTGTTCTTCAACAGGTGTTAACAATTTTTTGAATGAATAAATCCCTTCAAAAGTACACTTCATGTAATAGGCATATCCAAGACAGCTTTTGCCCTCAGGGAGTTGGCCTCCTAACTGAAGAAATAATAAGTCTAAATGATTAGGATAGAAGGAGAATATGGAGGAACGGGGAGATAGCTTAGTGGCATAAGCGCCTGCATGGCAAGTGCAAGGTCCCAAGTTCAATCCCCGGTACTACAAAAAAGAAAAAAAGTAGAATGTGGGTGCTCAAATCAAGACATCACTAGAGTAGTTTTGAAGGAGAACCGTATCTCTAATGCTACCGTGCTTGGTAGGAAGTATAAAATTATTTCCATGCTATTCATATAGATTATTAGGGAAATTTTTGATCATAGAGACAATTTCACATTTGCTTCTGCATAACCTCATTGCAGAAAGTGGCACCAGCCTGAACTGAGAGGCGTAAGCTGTACAAGGATTCACACACACATACCTCAGAGAGCAGCTACCTCAACGTACTGCAATTTGGCCCTATCCGTGGACAGGGCTAAAACTTCCTAATTTCAGATAACCATCCCCCTACCACTGCCTTGTAACTCCCAAGCTGCCATCCCGTCCAGGATCATTTCTAGTTGCAAACTTCAGGTCTTACTCAGAATAAAGCATCTTTTGTAGCATTTACACATGTCTTAACTAATTACTATGTACAAAGGCATGCTAATATTTTATTAGGTTCCTATTTTTATTTCTAACTAACAAAGTTGTTCAGTACTATGACCCTTATCCCATTCTTTTCCCAAAATCATGAGTTATTTGTACACTTTTGCATAACCTGGTGATTTTCAGAAATGCACGTGTTGTGTTAAAGCTGAACTGACTGTAGGTGTGCATATTAGCTGAAAAAGTATAAAAAAAGTATAGTATAAAAAATGTATATTTTGAGCCAGGGAGATGGCTTCATGGAATAAGTGCTTCCCTGGCAAGCACAAGGGCCTGAGTTCGATCCCTATTTCCGCAAAAAAAAAAGTACATTTTGTACATTCTCAATGTACAACAAATGTACATTGCGCCTTCAAACACAAATGCCCTTGCTTCACCCAAATGTGTAGGATATATATGCTAGTTTTCTTTTTTAAAAAAACATTTTCAAATTAATTTTATTGAGAAACAAATAGCATTGAGACAGTTTCAAAACAGGTTAGTAGGACAGTTACAATGATTCATACATTGCATATTGTCTTCGTAGTGGTTATTCATAGTACAAGATGCAGACGTGATATCCTGTCCAAACACTTTTAGTACAAATCTTTCTACTCATTGAATTAAGAGAAAGTAGATGTATATCTATCCTAACTATTTTGTATAGACAGATACAAAATGGTCCTTCATTTATGTTATGCTAGTTTTCAATGTGTTTAATAAAGCTAACTTCCACCTGGGACACAATGGCTCTAACCTGCTAAGTCAGTGCTAACATACCTAGGGCCAATCTGTCGCCTTTTGGTCCTGCCTTTTCACCTCCCCGCATACACTACTTCTTGACAACCACAAAAGTAGGACCTCCCCTTGGCCTTCTCTTTCTGTAGTTGTTCAGTCAGAGATGCAGTAGACAACACAGAGTTCACAAACTGAAGTCTGTTTGGAGTTGGAATCTTGCTACAGCCCAAATAGAAAATATCTTTCAGGGCCGGGGAGATGGCTCAGTAGAATAAGCGCTTGCCTGGCAAGTGCAAGTGCCTGAGTTCAATCCCTGGTTCCGCCAAAAAAAAAAAAAGAAAATATGTTCTGTTCAAAAGAGACTTAAAAAGTATCCACAAAACTCATATTTGTCTATAAAACTGCTACTTCTAGCTCCTATCACAATCCCTGGCACACCTTAAATACTTGACAGACATTAGTTGAAAGTTAATTTTTCAGTACAATAACTGCTTCTCATCTTTCTGTTGCTCTGAGCCTATTAATCTTCAAGTAAACTAAGACCTGTGACATTTTTCCCAAGAGAGAAAAAAAAATTATGTATCTGATTTTCCATTAAAGAGATGGAAAGCTAAGATAACATTTGTTTCCCTTAAGTTAATGTGGATGTCAACTTTAAGGACCTTATTGAGACCCAAATTCAGCCCTCAGAGCCTTCTAATTAGAACCTCATGACTAACAAAGAGAAAAGGAAGTATATTTGCCACCATTGTTTTTTTTAAAGACTGTAAACAAAAAAGCTGAAAATAACCCTCCCTGTTTCTGAAGTTGTTGGAATGTGACACTTGTTACTATAGGAACACAGCCTGCGATTATTCATCTTTAATTCCACTGATTAATTTAAACAGCAGAAGAATTGGAAAATTGAAAACTGATGTTTGAACTGAATTAGGGAGGCAATTCAAATGCAAGTAACCCTAACCTGCCTCAGGGATAAATGGGTCCAATTCAGAGACACTTAATTATACCACAAAGACAACTAAGAGAAGCATCAATTGATGAATAAGATGTCCTTATCAGTGGTTAATGAGCCTGAGAATCAAATTTGGATCAATCTGAACCAAGTTTTTTTTTTTTTTGTTTGTTTCAACACAGCACCTTGTTTTTCAAACGAGTTTCGTTAGCTGCTAAAGCTTGGGCTGACACCTGTGGGTGTCCTAAAGAATTGAACACAGTGAGAGCTGGCTTTCCCACACTGCTCCACTTCTGCATGTGTCCCCCAAGCTTCATGCCCTGGAAGCTTAGTCCTAGTGCAATAGTGTTGGTCCCAATCCAAGGTGATCAAACCCTAAAAACTGAAGCCTCTGCATGGGTTAATGGCTTTATTAGGGCGGGGTGTGATCATAAAAGGACAAGCTCAGGCTAACGCCGCAGCTTCCTCCACTGTGTTGGTTCTACTCAGTCTGGGCCGGTCTGCATGTCTTACTGTGGGGGTCTCTGCAGCCTTTGAATTGTGAAGACTGCACAACAAGACTCAGAATCCAGTCCCATAGGTGTAATAAAGTAATACTGGTCTCCATGGAAGAAGAACAAGATTTACCAGAGCAACCTAAAGGTGGTGAGATGAACTGGCGCCCTCCGGATCCTGAATAGACCCAGAGTGCAGGCCCGGCAAGTGAGTGAGACAACCCCGGGGGCCGCGGGATCCTGATTAGACCCAGAGCGCAGGCCCCTCGAGTAAATGAGACGACCCGGGGCCTGTGGATCCTCATTGGACCCAGGCTGCAGGCCCAGCAGGGAACCCTTCAGCAGAACTCCCTGCAAAGAGGCTAGAGACAAGACCCACCCAGCTGATTCAGGAGCAGAACA
>NW_004524581.1:1046350-1180041 GCF_000260255.1 Octodon degus | reverse complement strand
CCAGCACTCTGGAATATAAGGCAGAAGAATCACTAGCTCAGCTCCCTCTTACTGTCCTCCCTGTGCCCTTCCAGACAGGGACCACACAGCAAGAAGGCCTCCACTGGATGTGGCCCCCAACCTTGGACAACCCAGAATGATGACCTAAGGACTTTCTATTCATTACAGCTTATCCAGTGTGTGGCTTTCATTATGTAATATCAGATAGACCAACACACACACACACACACACACACACACACACACACACACACAGGGCATTACTAAAATATGACACAATCTGAACACGGTTTCTATTCCGCTCTCCTGGAGCCTAGTGGGAGGCACAAAGTCAGGAATTTTTGAATGCATTTCTACCTTTAAAACATTCATGGAGAAAATGAAAAAATGAGAAATTTTAGAATACTGGAGAGGAACCACACTTCCAGAAAATGTAGGCACAGAAACCTGAATAGATTACTAAGAAGTTAAACCCTTACTTTAAGCATCAGTCTCATCTTGTGTGCAGTAGTTTGGAGAGCAGTAACTTGGTTTCTTAAATACGATCTCACATATTGCCAAAAGGAGAAAAGATCTGTTCATGGAGGGGAAAGTTCACGCAAACATAATTAAGAAACATGCACAAATACTTTGAGAGTAGTGGATTTCATTGAATATAAAGGTCAAATTTTTTTTATTTATTTATTTATTTATTTTTGTATTTTAGGGAAGGGTCTCCAGGGTGTTTAGGG
This sequence comes from Octodon degus, assembly GCF_000260255.1. Lineage (NCBI taxonomy): Eukaryota > Metazoa > Chordata > Mammalia > Rodentia > Octodontidae > Octodon > Octodon degus. The sequence goes on along the minus strand of NW_004524581.1, from coordinate 1,179,310 downwards.
TCTCACTGCATAGACCAGACTCGTAGTGATCCGCCTATTTACAGCCTCCCAAGTGCTGGGATTACAGGCACGTGCCACCAGGCCCAGTCTCAATTGCTGTCTCAGCACACCCTGTGGTGGTGGTGGGGAATCAAAACCCCTGGCCCCTGCACCTGCTTGCACTGAGCTATTTGGCCAGCCCTAAAAGGTCAAACTTTAAAACTAATAAGAACAAGTAGGAGGACTCAGCTTACTTTCAGAACAAGTCACATAGGCAACGCTTCTTTCGGTGAGGTTTGTTCTGCCTGTATATGTCCTGATCATTATATCTGCAGATACATACACTATGTTATTTCCATGGTAGTGGTTCCTGAAATACATTGAGGAGAACTACCCGTGCTCAAATTCCTGCATTTCCCAATTTGGCATGTGTGCTATGTCTTCATGACTGACATCTTCACCATTGTTATTTGACTAACAGTCAATAAGCACTGATCTACAGCAAGTCCTATTCATCTTTTAAACCTAATATGAGCATAAAGTTGCCTGCTAAGAATTTCATGATCTTAGACAGCTAAATTAAATGTGCTTTTGTCCCACAAGAATCCTGAGTGTAACGTTATTCTATCATTTCAATAGGTACATCACAATGGTTGGTGTATTCATCTATTTCTTCCAGTAAACGATGGCCCTGGATTTGAGCAGATGCTTCTAACTAGTGATTCCTGAAGTACATTGATGAGAGCTACCACATGCTCAAAAAAGCCTGCATGAGATGAATAATTGAAGAAACTTGAAAAGTAGACACATGGCTATTCCAAGTGATGGTATTATTTCCCATCTCTGAAATCTTTCTACCCATTAGCAATCCCTTTCACAGGGATTTGTACTTTATATTTTATATTAACTGATAATTCATTAACTTAGAAGTTAATTTGAACTACTAAACTTTTTTTATACTTTAGGACAGGGTCTACAGGGTCTCACTACTAGATTGGATTCGTAGTGATCTTCCTGTTTACAGCCTCCCAGTTGCTGGGATCAGAGGCTCGCGCCACCATGTCCAGTCTCAATTGCCATCTCAGAGGGCCCCGGGGGCAGGGCTAGCATGGCAGGACTGGAGATCGAACTCCCTGCCCCTACATCTGCCTAAACAGGCACTTTAATCTGATGAGCTATTTGACTGGCCCAAACATTTGTTTTCAAGAGGAAAATTTCTCTACATGCTAAAGTCATGATTTTTAAAAACTTGCAATACAGAATATGATCATTAGATTCCTTTCCTCTGTGACCTTGTTTTCCTCCTCTACAACATTTCTGATTTTTCTTTTTTAGGTTATTAAGTCTGAAGACTATTTTAGAATGAACTCTTAAAAGTTTCAACTCCTTTTTTTCAGTTATGATTTATTATTCCCGAATAGTCATATACATTAATCATAACATTTAGCGCCAAGAGTCCTGTCAGTTGAATAGATTTTGGAACCAGCTTCAACCCATGCTATTTTACAGATAAGACAATGAAATTCTGAGCATAGGGTCAGGGAGATAGCTCAGTAGAATAAGTGCTTGCCTGGCAAGTGCAGGGTCCTGAGTTTAATCTCTGGTACTGCAAAAAATAAAATAAGTTAAAATAAAAAAATTCTGATCACCAAGGAAGTTTCCAATTGTCATACAATCTTCTCTCTTTCATTAAATGTTATGATTTTCCAAATGGCAAATAAAACTGATTGGAAGTACACACTGTTTCTGAATGGAAATAATTCTGCCATACTCTACCTGTTTGGAAATATTGGCCAATTACTCAGTACAGGGAGTGAAAAGCACACTGTTTGAGTCAAATACTCAATTCCAGAATTAGGAGAAAAGGAAAGGTCATCTACTGTGTGTGTGATGCTGTTCACAGGAATCCTCAGTTGGGTGAAGAATTTTTAAAAATTAACATCTGATACTTTATATTCAGTAGGATTTTGATAGCATCAAAAAGTAGAGCCATGGGGAGGTTTTTTTCTGGTATGAAGCATACATTCATGTTTTGCTCGCTTCATTTTTCACTCTAGGATACTAAAGCAAATCCAGTACTTAACATCAAGGCCAGATGGAGAAAGTCATTGGGCCTCCGCTGACTCCCCAGATAATAAACTTCTTTCTAAGCCTAAGTCCAAGCACTATCTTCATACCTTTTGGGTTTTAGTAGTGGCTCTGCTATTGTACCAGGTGCAATGAAAGGGAGTGTGTGTGCTGAAATTAAAATATATGTATATTTTAAAAAAAAGATACATTACCATTAAACCCCTCAAAATGTCTTTGCCACACTTAGAACACACTTATCCCGTCATTCTCAGCAATTTCTGAAGCAGTTGCAGAACTCCTCTTTTTTGAATATCCTCAATTGTGCGGCCAAGGCTGACTTGATGCTTTAAATTCATTCAAAATATTTACCTTCTATAGGTCGGCAAGATAGCTCAGTGGACTAAGCACCTGCTTAGGTATGTGCAGGGACAGGAGTTCAATCCCAGATATCGCATGCCCCACCGGCTCTGCTCCCCCGGGAGCACTAAGCCCACCAGAATTGGGGTGTAGTGGCGTACGCCTGTTATCCCAGCACTGGGGAGGCTGAAAACAGGAGGATCACTATGAGTCTGAGCTATGTAATGAGACCGTGTACCAAATACATTTTTAAAAAGTATACTTAACCTTCTATGATCATTTTGACTATGGAGAAGAGCCAGGAATTTCACAGTCCCAGACTCAGGAAAAACGAATGACACACCCTGGGAGGTCTGCAAGCCTGCCTTTCTGCATGTTGACTCAGGAGATGCACTCGCTGTATTTCTTATCATATTGCATAAAAACACTCACACAAGAAGAACTCCAGAGCTGCTTTGAAAAGTTGCAAGAACGATGGGACAGGTGTGTGTGTGTGAAGTGATGGGAGGTATCATGAGATAGATTAATGGCAACATACCTCTACTATAATGAATTTTTTAAATGTAAATATTCACTACCTTCTTAAATTACTCCTTGTATAAGTTGGTCCAGTTAGTTAATTCCACCAATCCTCAGTTTCAATGCCTCTAAAATACAGAGCTCGATTATTTATATACATTTATTCTTCCCCACAAATGCATGAGGTAGGCACATACTTCATTTATCTTCCAAAGAGATAACTGAAGCCCAGAAGTTATTCAGGTTCATGAAGGTCGTGGTCAAAAAAGAGGACATTCACCTTGCATCAGGGTGATAAAACTATTTCTCAGAGAGCAAACTTCAATGGGGCTCATTGAATTTCTAAGAGTTTTGCTTATTTTGAGGACTAATACCTTCTTTTAATAACCTCCATGGTCAGAGAGCTCAATGAGCTCAAACTTTAAAACCAGTTCTTAGGAGGAGTACATCAAAATACGGTTGGGTCTTGGCTTCCTCCGTGCCTGCTGTATTAACCAAAGTATTCCAGCAAGCATTCTAGGTAAAGGCTGAAGGCGCAAGAACTTTGCTTTGTCACCTGAGTAAAATAATAAATGAAAATTTCTCACTGTCTATCCATAATATATCTGTCATCATTATAGATATGGACACTCTTTCTTCCCACATTTACCCAAAGACACCGTGGGAAGGATTTCCTCCTCTATCTTACAATCAGAAAGAGAGTTTCAAAACCATTTAACCTGCTCTCCACCTCACTGCCTTGTGTATGACAAGACTCAGAGTCGTTCCAGTTCTGTAATTGCACAGAGCCATCTCATGCAAAGCTCAACCACTCTGTTAAATTAAAGTATTAATTCATACTTAACCCCAAAGAACACATGAAAGGGAGGACAAGGGAGGAGAAGAGAGCGCTAGCATTTCAGAGAATGCAGTAGCCTGCTGCAGAACGCCTTCCTGTCTCCTCCAACTACCGCTTCCCCACTTGCATGGTGCACTCCATATTCACAATTAGTCTGTCCTCTGTCACTTTATCACTCTAGTGGCTGCCCATCTACCTTGCCAATCTCTTTCTCCTGCAGCACTGGTTTACCCTCCATTCATCATTCTCTAGCTATTTCTCCTGGCATTACTTCATTCCTTTGCTCAATTTATTCACTCTTTTTTTTTTTTTTTTTTTCAGTACTGAGCACTTGCCAGACAAGCGCTTATTCTACTGAGCTATCTCCCTGGCCCACTCACTCACTTATGTACCTCAGTGAAATAATTCTCATGATCCATCATCTACAAAGCAGTGTTGAGTGTTTAAGAACTGAGTTTTATGCTTACTTCTTTTTATTTTTTTATTATTTAAGTTGTCTGACAAGAGACCACCTGTTTATAGTCATTGATAGAAGAAAACAAATATAAAACAGAAACCATGAACTGCTCTTCTTTAGACTACAAATATCACCAAAATAAAATGTGGTGCATGAACTCAAATGTTTAGTTACTTCCATGAGCAAATGTTCACATAGATAGCCAACTACCTACAGTTCACATGGCCAACCTTGTGTATGGCGAATTGTTGGACAGAAGATGGGAGTAAATCCCAATCTGCTTGTTACTCTATCTGTAGCCTTAGAGAAGATATTTCTAAACTCCGATGACATTTTTCTCCTCTGCCTGACAGGTTCAACAGGCCACTCATACAAACCCTGTGGATGATGTGAGCAAGCAGACCCATGCGGAGCACAAGCATAGGCTTCGAAAGATGGAGTCTGAATGCTTACCCATCTGCCACCAACACGACAGTCTCGTTTTCTTTTTAATTCCCATTCTACATTCACAGTACTCTAATCTCAATCCAGATATGTTAGTGACCACAAAGAAAAGTTCTTGTATTGAGGCTATTAGCTCAAATGGGGAACGTGTTCTGTGGGCATTCAGTTAAGTGTTTGTACAGTGAGGAAGCACACAACTGGGACCTGGGGTTTGGTATGCAGACTCGGCACTTCCTGCATAAATATATGGGTTTTGGCCAGCCAAATAGCTCAGCAGATTAAAGTGCCTGCAAGCAGGCCCAGGGACCATGGGTTTGATCCCCCGGGGCATGCTGAGACTACAATTGAGACTGGGCGTGGTGCACACCTGTAATCCCAGCACTTGGGAGGCTGTAAACAGGTGGATCACTAGGAGTCTGATCTAGTAGTGAGACCCTGAACACCCTGTAGTCCCTTCCCTAAAATACAAAATGAACAAATAAATAAATAAATGTGTGAGTTTTAAAATAGTAACATTAAAACAATATAAAGCATGTGCTTTAGTGTTCAAGACATAGGTTCTAAATACATGATTACTAAGATATTTAAATACAAAATGAGGATAAACTTAGCAACACGGAAAAAGTTGCATTTTCTACCACTCCATTCACTGGAAAGAATTTGGGTACCTTAACTTAAAAATGCCTAAAATTTCTACATCCCTGTTTACAAATATTGCTTACTTAATTCGTGTTCTTCTTACACTTGTAACCTGTCATTCCTACTAAGAATAGATTTTTTTTTTTTTTTTTTGGTGGAACTGGGGATTGAACTCAGGCCCTTGCACTTGCCAGGCAAGCTCTTATTCTACTGAGCCATCTCCCTGGCCCTCCCACTAAGAATACACGTTGTTCTTTGATATAAACAAATCAGAAAATGTGGAATCTTTGGACCCAAGATTTCATTTTAACTACAGAAAGAATTAAAGGACAAAATCCCTAGAATTTCAGTTTGCTCTGAGAATCATAAAGGACAAATGACCCTGGAAAGGGTGGACATGCTAAGTCTCCTTTCCTAGGAGGAGCTTTTTTCTGCATCTCTCCAGAAACCACTCTCAGAGCGCTCCAGGGGCCACCTGACCCCTCTGCAGGGGCCTCTTTGCTTCATCACAGCACTTTCCAAGTCACTACAGATCAGTTTCACCTGTGTTTTTGCTAAGCTATTCTGAGACCCTTGGGAAGCCATGACCTTCATGAGAAATGGCCAGAGAGTAGTGCTTTCCAGTGACATGGTTTTTTATCTTTCTTTTTATTTTTCTTTAAATGATGCATTTCTTAACACAGCCCAGCTTGCCCACTGTACAAAAGGCGGCCCACCTCAAAAAGACACTTCCGCTTCACTCACGATGACTCGGTCCCTGGATTTGCTCCTAGCTCTTTCCCATCTCAGCTCTTCTGGAATTGAGTCTTGTGTTTGCCTGGCTCTGGCTGAAGTCCTGCCTTTGAGACAAAGGGACTGTGGGGTTTTTGTCTTGGGTTTCCCATGGGATTCGACACAAACACATCCTATGGAATCTAATTTCTGTATATCTGCATTCACAAACTCACCACAGGCCAACCCTGGCCCGAACAATAACACGCAGGCTCCACAAGTTCCAGGCATTTACTACCCTGTCATTTAAAAACATGACTGTGTTTCAAATGGTTTTCTGAAGCATCCTTTTGCTAGGATTCCATCTTTCATTTGTGTCTTGAAAGAATCAAGAGTAGACATGTAAGAAACTTTGAACATCTATTCCAGTTGGTCTAAGTAGCCATAAAAATAGACATTGAAAGAATTATTTCAACCTTTTTAATATGAAAGACTACAAAATGAAGCATTCTATATTTCAGATATAGAGATGTTTGTCAAGAAGAAAAGGACTTGAAAATCTTTATGACCTTTGAAAATCACTTATGTGCCATTCTTCTCTGAATCTGTGTCAACAAAATATAGCCCAATGAGTAGCTGAGGTTAGTTACAATTAAAAGACTCTTTATGAAGATGCCATGGGGTCAGCTATTAGCGAATAAACACAGCTGGCTCTATCAGGCCTCATCTCCTCTTCTGTGTTTACCCTTCAGGGCAAAAAAGTAGCACAAAGTGTTTAGAGCTCCAGACCAAATCAACTAGGAAGACTCTATACTCCTAATTTTCCATTCACATGCTTCGGAGCACCAAAAGACAAATACATGAAGGAAAAGCTCTGTAGCGACAAGGACCACAAAACCACCCAAAACTTCATTATATAAGTTTCTTTCCTAATAGCAGAATAACTTTCATTTCATATGCCAAGTGTATTCAAGAAACCAAAACAAAACCCAACAACCTTTGGGAGGCTTTAGGCATTTGGGGGTTTACAGATGCATAAAAATGATAACATTGTTATCAGAGGGGACAAAAGTTCTATTGTTCCTACCAAGTGGTAAGTGCAATCTTTATAGTTAGGCACAGTAGCCTTAGGACCTAAGAGACAACAAGGGTCTATTGTAATTATCAATTCACAGAGCCACAGTTATTTGGAGAAAGAGGAGCTAAGTTGTAGACCTATCTTGGAGCACTAAGATAATTTTTTCTAATTTCTATCAAAATAATGTGAATTTAGTTTGTCCAAGCTGGTTACTTAGCAGCAGGACACACTGAAAGAAAATGAAGACTCTGTTTGGCATAACTAAAAAATATGGTAAGATGTTCATGTCTGAGAGAAACAAGGAAGAAAGGTCAACTTTTAAATAACTCCAGCATATTTTTATAACTTTTTAAGATGTTAACATTGTCATTTTGTACTAAAATTGTATTTTCTCTCAGTCATCCTGTTCTCAGGCAAGAATAGCCAAGATTTCAAAGTTATATGGAATTTATTCTGTCCTTATTTAGTTATGGATACTTTTTCAAATTTCCTTTTATACCTTTCCAGTAAAGATTGGGAAGGGAATTCCCCTTGCTAAAACTTTGATGATTAACTTCAGATGTAACAATTATTTATATCAACTTATGATTCATATGATACCCATTTTCTCAAGATTTATAACAATGTTTTTCAAGACAAGGCTGATTAAAATAATTGAAAAAAATTGTGGATTTTGAACAGAAACAACTATCCAATTACTTTCCCCCTTCTCCTCTTGGAAAGTTTCTCTAAGCATAAAGAAAATAAAAATACAAGGCCCTGCAAGATTCACTCACATTAAATGTAGGAAACAAGTAAGATGTAGAGATGCTAAAATTCACAGAAAGACCTGGATCAGGAAAGAGTAGCAAAGAGGAAATCAAATGTACAGCCTGCAGTAGTTAATGAGCCTATCCTAAGGAGTGAACACACACACACACACACACACACACACACACACACACACACACACACACAGAGTCATACAGAGGAGACAACTTTGCATAAAGCAGCCTTTGTCCATGACCTCACAGCATAAGAGACATCTATGCTATAAAATTTGGAAGAGTGGGAAAAAGTCCGGCCTCCTCGTATCCACCCACCCAGCTCCCACCCTGCTGTCCCCTTGGCTAGACAGATTCACTGTCCTGCTGTTGTGTGCCCACAACAGAAACAGAAGAGTCCAAAATGAAATGGTGAGCTGAAGCAATGGGAAGGTGATCCGGCAGAACTCAGGAAATAAATATAAAAGGAGACTAAACTCATGCAGAAAATAAATGGAATATAAAAGAAGAGAACATACTTACTGCAGGATACACACTAAGGAAAATAAAGCAATAAATGAAAGGAACAAAACAAGGGGGAAAACAGAAGAAAAAAAAAAGAATTTGGAAGGAGAAGGAAAACTGGATCAATAGATAAGGTGGATAGATCTTATTTATGTGTAGTTTCTCTCCTGGATGATGTTGTGACTTATGTCTAGTTGTTCCCCCAAAGCCTCAGGCAGTAATGGGGGGATATTTAGAGTTTGTGATTCATTTTTTTTTTTTTTTTTTTTTTTTTTGGTGGAACCAGGGATTGAACTCAGGCCCTTGCGTTTGCCAGGGAAGCGCTTATTCCACTGAGCCATCTCCCCGGCCCCTTGTGATTCATTCTTGATCCAGTGCTGGGACTATGGCTGTGAGTGTTGCTGGGATTACGGGTGTGAGCACTACACACCTTTGCAGGGGCAGGCAGCCCGCACACAGTATAAGGAAGGGAGCAAGGTCTGCCTTGGCCACTGTTCCTCCCTTTGCTCTGGCTGTTCGGCTGGTTTCCACCTCCATGCACTGCGTTCCTCACCCTGCACCGCTCTGCCTTGGAGTCAGCTGAGTACAGACTGAAACCTCCACAAACTCTGAGCTCTGTTTACCGAATTTTGGGTGTCAGGTATTTTGTCCCAAGAACAATAGAAAATTTAACCGAGACAGGTGAAACCTGGGAAACAAAAATACAAGTAGACGAGTATAGAATTCTACAGACAAAAATGTAGAGATAAGAAAAAGAATACTCACTGAGATAAAGTCTTAAACTAGCATTCAAATTGAAGATTACAAGAGCCAGTGAGATAGCTCAGCAGACTAAGTGCCTGCTTAGGCAAGCACAGGGACTGAGGTTTGAGCCCTAGCACCTCATGCCCTGCCAGCCCTGCCCCAAGGGTGGGCCGAGCTGTCCGAAAGTCTGGGCTTAGTGTTGCACACCTATAATCCCAGCACTGGGGAGGCTGAAAACAGGAGGATCACTCTGAGTCTGAGTTGCTTAGTAAGACCCTGCACCAAGTACATACAAAAATAAAAAAAGCCAAGATTATAAGATTACAAAAAGAATTCAACAAGCAATCAAACAAAACAGGAATATGTAATTTAAAAGAAACAGTATAAAGAACTAGAAAATCAAAACAGATGTGTTCCATAACAGATGCAAATAAGATTACCTGTGGGTTAACACCACAAAGAATTACTAGAACAAATTTTTACAGATTTCTAATATGTCTTTAAAGAATAAAGATTTAGAAGCTTAGTTTGTGTTGCAGAGTACACAGAAAGACGGAATTTTCCAAATCACTTCTTTGAAATGAATATAATGCATCCAGAAAACCTGGCAAATGTTTGTTGTACTTATATAAATACACATACTCATGCACATACACACAGAATTATCTCATTTCAGACAGTCTAAGCAAAGACTTCAAGTAAAACATAGAAACAGAATTTAGCAATATTAAAATATGATTATATATGAATATCGAAGAGCTTTCAACATTAGGAAATTTAATATTATAAACAATTAAAGGAGAAAAATCTTAATAACCTCTAAAAATCATGTGATAAAAATACAAGCTTTCCTTTCAAACTTGAGAAAAGAAAGCACTCAATAAAATAAGTATAGATAGATATTTCCCAACTAGAGAATTCCTAGTAAATCAATCATCGCAAATAGAGACCACCACATTAATACAGTCAGGCCAAGAAGACAGGTAGAATCACCAAGTGTATAAATGACTTAGTGAATTATTCATATTTTTAAAGATTATGACTGATACCTGAAAAGAAAGAATTAACTGGAAAATAATAAATAATGGTCAAATGCACTAACACATAGGCATTAAAAAAATTAGAATCAATATTTCTGCAAATACTACAGAAAATCCAGAGAGCGAGAACAAAAAAAAGAAAAGTCAAAAGAGCAACCAGAGTTTTAAAAAAATACAGTAAAGTTAACAAGTACTATTCAGGACGTAGAAAGCTAGTAGCACTGTGACACCATTGAACAACTACAAGGTAGGAACAACCTAAGAAACACAAGCCTTTGCCACAATCTTGGGAGAGGATGACCCTACATTCACTTGGCTTTAATATATAAATATAATGGGATTCTTACAAAGACTCAAATAGGAATTTTCCTTTTAAATTAACTTTGGAACTAGATAATTGAATTCTAAAATATATATGAAAAAGACAATAAATTGTATCTAAGAAAATTTCTAGCATAGAAAAAAGGAGCAGGGACTTCTACCAGATATTAAAAAAAATTGTGAACTCTTTAATAAAAAGAACAACTTGGCATTACCTCAGAGAACAGAAAGAAATAGAAAATAATCCCAAAGATGGTTCCAAAGAACTTGGAATTTAATATATGATGAATGCATAATTTCTGCCAGAGCAGAAGATAGAATGGAGATGGCATAGCTAGGGAACTTGGAAAAAGAAGATGGATCCACCTCTCACACATCCACATCAAGAAAATATTCAAATGAAAATAAATCAAACATACAAATTCAAATTCAAGTGGAAAGAGAAAGTCTAAGAAGGAAAGAAAGGAGTCTTGGGGCAGAAGAGAGGACGTGAAAATTTATTTACAATGTCAGAATGGGAACTATCTTGCAACAATACTCTAAAATTCAGCACACATAAAGGAAACATTGTTAAATTTCCTCCAAAAAGAAAATTCTGGTGTGTTTGCCCAGGCTTCATAGCAAAGCAAAATACCTTAAAGGAAATGAAAAGACACACAAGATGCTTCTACAAATAAGATGCTCAGTCTCACTTGCAATAAGAGAAATATAAATCATGTCTACTTCAAAATACCGTTTTTTTTCCTTTCAATGCAGCCAAAATATTGCATCAAAAAATTGATAACACCCTGTTTTGGCAAAGCTAAAGAAAAGAAGACCCACCTGTTCCTTTGTAGCGGCAGTATATAAACTGATAACATCTGTAAACTGAACAAATTTGTGATGAATAACAAAATTGCAAATTTAACTATATATTATAAATTTTATTAGATATTTTAACACAGTCCTGTATTCATTACCCAGCAGTTTCACTTCCAGGAATTTGTTCTGTGGATACACTGAAAAGTGTTGTTATGTACATGCTTATTATTTATTACAGCGTAGATTGTCATAGCAGAACTGAAGCCAATCTTCCTAAGTGGCAGTGGAACATTATCCAGCCAAAAGCAAGAATGAGAGTGACTTTTGAGAGAAGAAATAAAGTAGTAGACGAGCCTGATAGGCTTTCTTCTACATAAAAGGAGCAGGGAAAGAATATTGATTTACATTTGTTGAACTATAGTATAAAAATCTTCTGGAAGAATGCAAAATAATGGTTTGGGAAAGAGCAGACAGAAAATTAGAGGAGTTGGGACTGGGTGCATAGGCACTAAAAGAGGAAAAAAGACATTTACTTCCACACATTTTTTTGGTAGTTTTTCATTTTGTTATTCTGTGGGTGTATTTCTCATTTGTTTAAAAATTATTCTGTGAGGCAGAAGCAGGAGGGTCACAAGTTCAAACTCAGCCACAGTGACTTAGCAAGACTCAGTCTCAAAATCAAAATAAAAAATAAAATTGCCCAAGATGTAGCTCAGTATGAAGGCCCTGGTTTAAGTCTCAGTACCAGAAAAAAAAAAAAAAAATGTAGGATAGTAAAAGATGATCAAACAATTCTATATTTAAGAATTCATCCTAGGACCAGCCAGATAGTTCAACAGACAGGCGCAGGAACTGGGGTTCAAACCCCTCGCACACCATGCCAGCCTTGCCCACAGGGCACTGCTGAGATGGCCCTTGAGACTGGGTGTGGTGGTGCACCCCTATAATCCCAGTTCTTGGGAAGCTGAAAACAGGAGGATCACTGAGTCTGATCTAGCAGTGAGACTCTGTAGACCCTGTACTAAATACATTAAAAAAGAAAAATTCATCCTCAGGAAATGATTTTAAATGTGCACAATGACATTGGAAGTATTAATTGTAGAATAGATTGCAGCGGTGTGAGGAAGGCAGAGACTGAAGTGTGTGTTGTACAATATTCCAGGATTACTTAAGCAAGCGCAATTATGTTTACACTGTAGAAAGAAGCCATTCAGTCATTAAAAATTATGTTGTGAAACAATTTCTTACAGACTAAAAACACCATGAACATTATCATTCATTTGTTAAAATTTTAGACATTTATTCTTATTCACAAACTGGAGAAGACTGAAAGGTTACAAATCAAAATATTAGTAGTAGCTTTCTATGGGCCAGGGAATTAAGGAAGATCTTTCTAAATCATTTTGCTGACATATATTCTATAAAAACACATATTTCTTATAATTTAAAAGGTTTTCCTGGTAAAAAATCAAAACCATTTTAAAAAGTACACCTACATCTCTGTAGAACCTATTCATTCTTGGTTGGTATGTTTATAAACAGGAAAGCATAATGTAAGAAAATCCAAGATATGAATGAAAATATTGTCCTGAATTTAAGAATAACTAAAACGCATCGTTATGGTTTGTGTCTAGTTGTCCCCCCAAAGCCTCATGCAGTCATGGGGCAGGAACTTCTAGAGTTTGTGATTAACTCATGATCCACTGGGATTATAGGTGATCCAAGGGTGGGATTACGGGTTTTAGTACTGCTGGGATTATGAGTGTGTGTACTTCCTCCAGCCTGGGGCAGAGACCCTGAATGCAACATAAGAGAGGCAGAGAGACAGACTCTCTCTGTTGCCGTTGTTGCTGCTACCCCTCCCTTGGCACCTCTTGGTCTTTGCTGCTGCCATGAACTGGTGTTCTCTGAGCTGTGCCTCTCTGCCTTGGAGCCACTTGGGTGTGGACTTAAACCTCCAGTAACTGTGAGCTAAATAACCTTTTCTTCCTTCATTTTGGGTATTGGGTATTTGTCCCAGCAACAAGAGAAGAGTAACTGAGATACTCCTTGTGAGTGAATATTCGCTAACATTCTTTTTTTCTTTATTTAATTTTTGAAAGTTTTCAATCCCATTTTATTGGTACATTTTAGAAACATATTGAGTACATTAATTGTTGAGAATTTTTATCCATACATGATATAATTTGTTTCTATTTTCCCATTCCCCTATCCTCCCTTCCCCTCCTCCCCTCCCCATTCATTCAGATAAATTATTCCTCTCTATTTATCTTTAAGTCTCATGTCTACTGAAGTTGATATTCTCATGGTCCTATTTTTCAGATGAAACAAGTGAGGTTTACAGAGGTTTTACAGCTTTTTAAAAGATTATATTGTTTGTGACATGGCAGACCCAGGACTAAACCCAAAAATTATTTGCAGGCTTAGAAATTCTGGAACGTTGCCCATGAGAATAAGATTAGCTGAATATGTACCAAATTTCCAGTGGACCGTCACACTTAGAAGCAGATATAGAATTCATAACTGTCGTGGAAAGTCAGTAATCAGACTACAGAAAGAAAAGGACTGGGGTGCTTCTGGTCACTGAAAACCTGAGGGCCTCTCTTAACGGCCAGTTGGCTGTGACCTTCTGCAGAGTTATATACGGGCCAGCACGACATTCCATGCCTCACAGTAGGGAAGCTGATAGCCAGCATTTAGACCTGAGTGAGAGAAGCAGCAAGATCCCCGGCTTACTGTGAACCTTCAAAAAGATAAGCCAGAGTTGCACAAAATAAAGTGAGGAACGCAGGGGCATTAGCTCAGTACCATTGGCTAATTAAGTTTGACTGAGTTAAGTATAAAAACAAACACATAATTCGATGGTGAAATAATTGTCCTGGACTTGGATAATCATCTTAAAATGAAAGAAGAAACTTCTCAGCATCGCGTGGGCAGATTCCAGCTCGCTCCTTTACTTCTAAGTCGCCACGCTACATCAAGGTGCATAACTGCGAGTAATACTGAAAAGAAAACATGGAGATTCCTGCTGGTGTATGAATTTGATGATTATTTATATAATAAGACAAAAAGTCATAAGATTCAGATTAATTTATTGAATCTGGTAAAGGAGATGAATTCTCCAGTAGTCATAAAAAAAAAAAAGCTTCACTTCAAAGAAAGGTTAAAGATGAATTATTGACTTCTATTTTGTGAATATTAAACAAAACTGAAATTCATATGGGAAGAAACAAATGCCACAAAATATACTTGTTTAGAGTTATCACAGAGTTTTTAGAGACATCTTGTAAGCTGGGAAACAGAAAGGAGGTTGAGGGAAATGCAGTACTCACTTATGCTAGAGAAAAAGGCTGAGACAACAGTCCGTGCGCTACAGCAACAGCAGAGATCTGACGTGGAAGTCAGTGGTCACGCCTGCCTAGAGCATTGGGATGAAATGCAATGGGCTGAATCTGCCCAGAAACAACAATCTGCCCAGGGCACAGCATAAGCCAGGAGTGGTGCCAGGCCACAAAACTGCCGACCCCCAGACTCTTAAGTATGCAGGTAAAGAAAACACTGCTGGAATTAATATTAGAACTATAAAGGCAGACCAGAATAAATATGCCCCTCGAGAAGCAGCAGCAGGACATCACTGTCTTTGGTTACAATGATGTATCAAAGCCTTACAGTCTTGATCTAGATGGTAGATTTGCCTCTACTTACGAAATTTTGATTATTTATGAAATTATTTCCATGATATTTTGATTATTAATAAACTATAATACAGAACATCTTATATCACAGAAAAGCAAAATGGCTCAGTAATAGGAATCCTGCTTTTACAACTTGGTGCTAACCGTGCTTTTGGATTTGGATGATACCTACATTCCATATGAAGGAAGGTAACTATTACATTGAATTATTATTTTATCATTTGATAGTAGTTTCCGTAGTCCTAGCAAAACAAATTCACTATCCATAGAGCAACATTTTAAGGGAGATAAAAGACCAGACAGAGAAAATGTAACTAGTCTTTTCTCCTTATCAGACTTTCTCTTACAGACATAGATAGAAGTCATTCTCTTTAAATATGTCTATAATAAATTGTGTCCATAATAAATAGAGTGCAGTTGCCTGTTTCTCCTATAAGAATGAAAATTGCATCAGCTCATTCAACCCAGGGTTGTCCTATCCTGGGAAGAAGTGTAAAGGAAAGCCAGGAATGGAAGGTTTTATTCAACACATTTTGAAGGCTGCTAGAATCGAAGGTGAGTGATGTTTCCTAGGTTTTCCAAGCCATCGTGTTCCTTGATGTTTTTGTTGAAATCTTGGCTGTCACTCATTATCTATCTAGATGCCATTCTGTCACTGCAGCCACACACTTCTCAGGTAACCTGAGTCCTATTATCTACTCTAACCCTTGTGACGTGGTACCAGTGATAAGTACTGGACTCGCTACTTCCCAGACAATCATCAGATGATTTGCATCCTTTTTCTTGGCCACAAACAGACCTGGTCTATTTGTGGCACCAAGATCCATTGCTAAAGAAGAATAGACAAGGGAAATGGACCCCACTATGCCTGGGACCAAGAAATCAGAACTATTGACAGGAAATCTGTATAGTCTATTGAATTTGTTTTTAGGCATATTTTATATACTTTGAGAGCTAACATAACTATGAAACACCAAGACAGATCTCTGAGTTTAGAACAAAAGAATTCCTAGCAGAATTCTCATTCTTCATCCCTAGTCTTTAACACCGCTCAGTCAAGACACCGTGTATTTGAAAAATAGAAGCAGTTCATATGTGGTGCTCTCAAATGATTTGCGTTCTATATAAGAGGTCTGTGATAGTCTGCTTGTCTACAGATAGATCAGGGCAGAGTGCATAGTTAGAATGTGTCAGACCCTTGCTTTAATCCTTACCACCAAAGAAACAAACAAAAATCTTCCTAATAATAAGATATGTGTGAGGTAATAAAAAAAAAAAAATAAAACTCAGGCTAGCATTACAAACATATCTCAAAATGTATCTGTCATGGTTTGTGTGCAGGTGTCGCCCCAAGCTTCCTGCAATCATGGGGTGATTGATTATTGTGGGTGTGGATGCTGCACCTGCCCTGGGGGAGGTAATTTGCATTACAGTGTAAGGAGGAGAGAGGCCAGCTATCTGCCTGAGCGGCAGCCCCTCCATTAGCTCTCTCTGCTCTTTGCTACCACCATGAACATCTGCTCTCTGCCCTGTGGAGAGAGCTGAGTGTGGACTGAAACCTCCAGTAACTGTGAGCTAAATAAACCTTTCCTTCCCTAAATTTGAGTGTCAGGTGTTCATCCCAGCAACGAGAGAAGAGAGAAGAGTAACTGAGGCAGTATTATTCTTTCTTGCGGGGGCAGTACCGGGGATTGAACATAGGGCTTTGTGCTTGCCAAGCAAGCACTTATTCTACTGAGCTATCTCCCTAGTGCCTGAGACAGTATTATTCTTTATCTTTTTTTTCCCTTTGGTAGAACCAGGAACTGAACTCAGACCCTTGCGCTTGCCAGGGAACTGCTTATTCTACCGAGCCATCTCCCCACCCGACAGTATTATTCTGACTATGTATTTTATCACAAAAAGGAACACTTCCATCAAAGTATGAATTAGATTATTTCACAGATTGCCCAAACTTTTGCAACCCAATATTCCCACATGTGCAAGATTCTCTGAAGAGGTAATATCACATAAATAGTAAGTACTCAGGAATCCTGATCCTATGAGTGAGTGCTGAATTTTCCTCTAATAGATGTGCATGAGTGAGTAGGTTCCTTTGAGACTCAGTTTCTCTGTGCACAGCATGGATGTAGTCCAGTCCACCTCCTTCAGGGTGGTTGTGAGAGGTGAAGGCGAGAGGACATGTGAAGTGCTCAGGACAGTACCTAGAAATAATGTGCTGGTAAATAGAGGGTCCTGTACCTTCTGCTCTAATAACAGCCTTTGGCTCTTTATCCAAAATAAAATTAGTATTAGCAAACTAGTATTATGTAACTCTGCTTAAAAGTATTCTGTATAAGGGCTGGGGATGCTGCCAAGTGGCTGAGCACCTACCTGGTGTTTATAAGGCCATCATTGCTCAATACTCAGAAAATAAAGGGGAAAAAAGCACCCACAAAAACAAAATTAAAAAGCCTTTCTAATAATCTTAATCAGCTTTATTTGTAAAATATTCTTGTAGAAAGTGGAATAAGAATGTTTTGCAGTCAATTTTGCAATGAGTTGAGATGAAGCCTTTTTTCTCCTGTCGTAAGGCTCTCTCTCTTCTCCACGGGGCTCCACAATCCAAAAAGTAAAGGTGATAAATGGGGTCATTGTGAAGAACTATATTTTATTTATTTATTTTTTTTTAAATCCATTTATTCATTTGTGCATGTGTGTGTGTGTGTGTGTGTGTGTGTGTGTGTGTGTGGCCAGCTCAGCCCACCAGGGGGCGAGGCTGGCTGGCATGTGGTGCTGGGGGATTGAACCGCGGTCCCTGTGCTTTGCTGAGCTTGCTCCAAGTTAGTGTTTTAGACCACTGAGCCATCTCACCAGCCCCAAGAACTATATTTTAAATAAGATTAAAATGTCACAAACAATCATATCCCTATAGGTAAAATGATGACATAAAGAGATACATGCTTTGGAGGCTTTTTTTTTTTTTTGCCGAACCAGGGATTGAACTCAGGTCCTTGTGCTTGCCAGGGAAGTGCTTATTCCACTGAGCCATCTCTCCAGCCCTTTATTTCTTTTTGAATACTTCAGTGATTAAGAAACTTCCAGTGATTGAATCAGAAGAAGAAATCTGAATTAAATTTTAAGAGGTGGACTGAAATCTCTTCCACCAAGATCTCTGTTCAAATATGAGGGGCCAGAGAAATAGCTCAGTAGAATAAGTGCTTGCCTGGCAAGTGCAGGGTCCTGAGTTCAATCCCCGATACCAAAAAAGAAAATATGGGGTAGAGTTGTTCAGAGCTGGATGCGCGGCTCATCTGGTAGCAGTGTCCCTGCTGGAGAAAGGACCTAATGAGGAACGCGGAGGGCCGCGGTACAGCTGCGTGGGCACCAGACCCACTTTCTCTGAAATCAAGAAAACTCATCTCAGGGCTAAGCTTCAGGAGCAGAATGTTCTCGGCCTGTTTACTAAGGAAGCACACCCAATAATTAGGTTTAATTACATTGAAATTATATGAGAGAATCTGATGCTTAAATTTTCATATATGTTAACTGGATTTCTTTGTCTGTTAAATAAGATTTATATCTCCCACGCCAGCTGTCTGCAGTTCAAACATGGGCCTTTTTGGATATTGATATATAGGGAAAATATGTGAAAAGCGAAAGAAGCAGATGGCAAAAGTGAGCCGAGGCTACTTATTTTTGCCTTGAGGCCAGCCCTGAGGTTAGAAGGGAGAAAGGATCAGACAATAGACCCAAGTGACAAAATCAACCAGGCTGCCCTTACCCGTTCAGAAGAGAAGCCTCTAAGGGGCACTGCGCAGGGCTGAAGTTCCGCCCCTCTCCCAGGGGCGCCCAGGCTCAGAGTCTGGGAATGGTTTGGAAAACAAGTGCAGAGTTCCCTCCTGTCCATAACCCCTGTGAAGGCGTGAGCTCCAACAGTATGGAGCAGAAAGTAGACTGCACCTGTTAAGATCTTGTCCATTATTCTGATCTTTGTTTGATCACATCAAACGCATAGATAAGTGGCCAACTCAGAGAGCCCTGAAGCCTAACAGAAAGTAATAAAGATGCTTCATTTAAGGAAGACTATGTTCAATGTCAGCTTATGCCCCTAAACATTTTGTCTGGATAATTTTGTAGTCAGGACTCATTAGTATGAGTTGGGGGCTGTTATTATTTTCATTTCACAACTAAGAAAACAGATACAAGTTAAAAGACTCACGATCACATGGCTAGTCAGTTGGCGCGCAAGGGTTTGTATTTGGAACTTTCTGCCTTCAGAGGGCAAGATTGTCACTTCTGTCCTAAGCTCTGAGATAAGCACATGGAGACTGATGGAAAGGTTCCGAGAAAATGCCATCGTGGAAAAAAGAAAAAAAAAAAAAAAACAACAAACAACCCAAAACTGTCAAAGAGCAAAGGCCACAAAAGAAAAATCCAGGTTGCTACTGGGCATAGGGTGTCTCAGGAACTAGAGCCCTGGGAAGGAACAGTCATTTTGTTATAATTTGTCACTCATAATTAAGAAAGATGGTACCAAAAAGACCAATCTCTTCTCTCACAATTAGCATGTTCAGCAAAATCACAAGACTTTCAACCTGTTGCTGGTTTCCTGTGCTTCAGATTACAAAAATATCCGAGTCATTTTATGACACCTAAAAGTGCAACATTTATATGACTATGCTTTATTTATAAATAACACTGAGAATTATCACATTCTAAAGATGCTATTATATAACCTTGTCAAATCGTAAATTTAAACCTTCATTTAATTTCTTGTCTGTTCCTATTTTATATGCATCCTCCACCTTAAAACTTCTTAGGAAAGCAAGCCACAGGACACGGGAGATGTGTGCCTACCCTCAAAACACTTGCTCCATGGGGCTCGTGAGGTGGCTCAGTGGTCTAAAGCACCTACTTAGAACAAGCTTAGCAAAGTACAGGGACCGCGGTTCAATCCCCCAGCACCACATGCCAGCCAGCCCGCCCCCTGGTGGGCTGAGCTGGCCACACACACACACACACACACACACACACATAAATAAATAAATAAAATTAAAAAAAAAAACACTTGCTCCATAAAATCAATACATGTTCTGTACAATCTGTACAATTTACTTTTTGACTTTTCTTTTTATAATAATCTCACTTGTCTTAAGCTTTATAACATAATACTAAGTACCATTTATATATTCAAAACCCCTGGTTGACTGAGATTTTAAGCCAGTGAGTTTGTCTTGGTAGCTTATGAAGTAACAGAGAGAGTTTCTCTGGGTGTTTTATGGAAATATCAAAATAGACCCACTTATACATAATAAAAAATACATTTCAACAATATTATATTAAAATGTAGCGCATCATTAGTTTTCATTTGATTGCATTAAGCTCTCCTAGTCAGTCTAGTGTACTAACACCATGCATCAAAAATGCTATGTTGGTCAGCTATTGGGAAGATGAAAGTTTGTTATTTTCCCTAATATCGTATCAGCGATTACAATATATCATATCTACTTTGCCCTCTCATTTTTCTTCAATTAATTCTCTTATTCCAGCAAATCCATGTTTTTCAAAGAATACTAATGCATGGGATGCGGCTCAAGCCAAGTGAGCTCTACACTGCACCACCACACCGAAACACAAGTAGAAAGGAACTGGAATATTTACGTTTAATACCAAATGTATAGTTTGTTTTAAAATGGCTGCATTATTGAATAACACTAGCATTTATAATCAATTACACTGTTCCTCCTCTAATTACACATTTCTTAGAGTTATTCCCCAAGATTTGCTTTGCAAATACAATAAATTGTATGATAAATTGTGCATTTCAACATTAAGTATGCATTAGTATGCAGTTTTTAATGTGTGAATCTTTTTTAAAGTCTCTCAATATTCTGTTACATAGAAATATTTCTTTCTCCCTTCTGCTAAGTGTCAGGATAGAGCAAAGACATTTGAGAGTGATCTGTCGTGGTCAATGTATTGGTTTGAGTTTTCATTTCATGTGAACTGCATTTCACAACACTGAAATGATGTTAAAAGCAAAAAAAGTTGTAAAAAAAGCTTGTGTTTTAAAGCAATCCAGCAATATTAGCTTATTAAACCGTGTTTTCTATTTTTAGACAGTAAATTTTTGAAAGTTACAATCACTATCACCATGAAACATATACTTATAAATAAAGAAATAATACCAGTCTTAGAATTTCTAGAATAAAATTAAATGCTGGCCTTAAATTCATGGTGAGCCTCTTGCTTCAGCTTCCTAAATGCTGAGATTACAGGAATGTGCCATCATGCCCAGCTAAACATATTTCAAATGTTATTCTTTTTCCACTCCTAATTATTTGATTAGACATGTTAAATTCATTTATTCATTCAAAAAAATCACTTACCTTCTTTTTTTTATTTTCCTATATTTAAAGAGAATAAAAAATAGTAAAAAAAAAAAATCACTAGAAATGATACAGAATTTGACTGAATAAAATAATAGGAATTCAACAACGGTTGTTCTATTGTATGTTGTTGGTTTCAAATTAGTTGTTTGGACTACCAGATGTAAGTATGCATAACTGCTCAAAAAAGTTATGAAACATTGAAAAAGAAGTGAGAAAAAATTAAGCATTGCCTGCTCCTTTCTAGACCAGCAGAAATCAGCAGTGTAACTACACAACATATCCTGTATATACACACAGATGTATCTTTTCTTCTTTTCTTTCTTTCTTTCTTTCTTTCTTTCTTTCTTTCTTTCTTTCTTTCTTTCTTTCTTCTTTCTTTCTTTCTTTCTTTCTTTCTTTCGTGCTTTCCCTCAACCCAATTATTCCCTCCCTTTGAGCACATTCTTGTCCTTTCACAGAATCCCACTTCTTATTATTAGGGTTTAACCTAGCTTCAGTAAATACAAACAAGAATATGAAATGATAATTGAGAGGTTGGAAGTCTATACTAAAATGCCTGGCAGCCTCCATCTACTGGCCTATACCCAAATACAAAGTAAAAGTTGTTCACACATTATACCAGTAAGGCTTTTTAGAGAAACAGATATAACACAAGATATACAAATATATAAGAATTTACAAGATTGACTAATGATGGCTACCCACATAGGCTCCTGTGGAAGCATGCAGAAGGTGTCTGCACACTGAAGACTGAAGGATTCGGTCCAAGGTCTGCAACACACTGCAGTGACTAATGGGAGTACATCCCAGGAGGCCGATGGGCCTGCGCCGTAAGGCTGACAGGTCTAAGTAGGAAGGCTGAGATATCTGTGGCACAAACTGTATATTCCATGCTGGAGGGCAGGAGATGATATCCAAGGAAAAGATGAAGACTGAAGATTCAAAGAAACAGAAGCAGATCTGTCCATCTTTGTGTCCTCCTTTATGTCATCCATGGGGCAAGCTGCTCTTTGGTGGCTCTTCCACACCCAGAAGTGCGGAACTGCTGAGCAAACTTAGTTAAGCTTCTCTTACTCAGATTGACACAGTCAACCACCACCCAGAATCAAAACAATTAAATTGAAATATTTAAACTTTTACCTATGACTGTCTTCCAAAGAGATACTTAGAAATAATGTAAGGTTTTTAAACATGATTTAATTTCATTTTAAAGTCATCCAGGTTAGTGATCAAAGCTACCTCGTTTCCATCTTATTTGCATTATGGACTGTATATCAAATGATAAGTCTGACTGGGAAGGAATTTAATCCAAGATTTTGCAGTAGAAATGCCACTGTAATCTAGTTAGGGAATAGCTCAAGACATTAATCGTGGACAAAAATGCTCCACGCCATCTGGCATCCTCAGTTATTCTTAGAGTACTTGAGAAAAAAACTAGGGATATTATACTAAATTCAGGTTTGTTCAAAATACTGACTCATCTAAACTTGAACTCTTCAGACTTCTATCTTTTTTCCAGTTTTCTGCCTTTTAAAAAATACTTGGTGACACTTACTATAAACCTATTACCCATACTGTACATTGATATAATCTTCACTTTATTGTCATATGAGTTACAGTTTATAGATATGTGTGACAGATGCCTGGACTGAAAGAAAATTGATAGTGCAATTGCCAGTGAAGCAGAAGACCCAATACTGTTATGGACTACTGGACTTCGTTAGAATATTTTGCTGAGTTAACACACCAATAAGATTCAAATAACAGAACAGAAAAAGGGGATACAGATGAATGTCTATTTTGTATCTGTGTATTCCAAATGGTTAGGATAGATATATAGTTACATTCTCTTAATGAATACAGGGATTTGTTCTAATAGTGTTTGTAAATAGGATACCATGTCCGCATCTTGTATAGCAATTAACCAGTAGGAAGAAATGTATGCAGTGTGTTAATTATTGAAACTGTCCTACCGATTTGGTTTGAAACTGTCTCATTGCTATTTGTTTCTCAATAAAAGTATGGGCGGGGGAAGAAGAAAAGAAAATTGATAGTGCATGTAAGTCTTTGTGTGTGCAGGTCATATCCCTGAAGTACTCTCTGCTTAGTCTGTCACCTGGTCAAATGACACCTGCCAGTTAGGACCAGAGTCAACATCACTGCTTTAGAGAAAGTTCTCTTGACACTCAGCCTAACTCAGGTACCTCTACTATGAGGTACCTGAGTTATTTTACTGTGAGCCTTTATTTTCATTTCTTCACTTGTCCTGGTGTTTGGTGAAGTCTTCTCTAATAGTTACTTTAGTGTCTACCAGATTTAATCATTGCAATAGTTCCATGGAGCACTAGGTCCTTTTATTACCCATATTTTATAGATGAGAAAATTGGTTGTCAACTCTTAAGTTCTGAGCGCCCAGCACAGTGCCTGACTCATGTTATAAAATAAATTGTTGCTGAGTAAAGAGATTAAAGCAAATATCTCCAAGAGTTGAAGTGTGAATCTCTGGACATGAAATCAAAAGGGATTTGAGGGGAGTTGGGCTAGAAACTGTCAGACCCTCCATGACCCTGATAGAAACATGTATACTCTCTAATGCTCTTTCTTTCAGTGGTAAAATGCTATTCTTCATATCACTGTTGCTAGGATTTAATGAGATAATAGTAACCAAAGGAAACTAATAATTTGTAACTAAATTATTCACTCACAATTTGTATAAATATACTCTAATGGCAGCCAATGGGTGTTTAAAAAGCACATCTCATTTCTCTTCCAAATGGCAGCCTTTCAAATAAAACATCTTATCCTTTATTCCTCTGATTTGGGCTAGGTTTCTTAAATTAAAATTTAATTAGCAAACTCTACAAATATTTTGGAGGTACCTAATATCTGAACAGTATAGTTACTTATACAGTTCCTTGTCCTAAGTGAAAATACAACTAAAAAGGATGAGAAATTATGCAATCACTTAGAATTATTATTACTCTAAGAACTTATTGAAGGTCAGAGTGCTAGAAATAAGCCCAAGTTTCTGGTTCAGTGGGTCTAGGTTGGCACCTGAAAATTCTTATTCCCAATAAGTTCTCAGCTGCTGCTAATGGTTCTGACCAAAGAACCACACTTTGAACCTGTGAGCCTGTGTAGAGTGATATTTATCCAAGGAAAGTGAGATGGTTTCAATTTAAAAGTCACGCAGATGTGATTGGATTACATAGGAGGCCTGAAAGGCTTTATGTCCCTCCCCAGCTCTGCCCTTCAGTCTCAACTTCCCGGGGTGCCTTGAGGTGAGTGGCTCTTTCTCCACCATGCTTGTCCGCCATACTCTTTCTTCTTGGAGACCAGCCCACCACTGAGCAAGCCAGGAGCCAAAACTATACCTCTCCTAAGTTGTTAATATTAAGTGTCCCAGAAACAAGTAGAGATTAAGACAGAGAGGTAGGAAAACTGGGGACAAGAAGTTACTTTCTTCAGGAATCCCAGAGGCCTGGCATAGCAAATGGTATTGCACGTGGTCTTGAAAGATGGGAGAGAATTTAAATAGGAAAGATTTCCTATTTTTAAACTTCTGGATGGGAAAGATCAGTCTGAATGATTACGGTGATACTTTGATTAACTTATGATTGAGAATAAATTGAAGGAAAGGCTAAAGTTCTGTTTGACAAAAACAAGTAGGCATTATTCTATCAAAAGTATTGACTTTTGATACATAAATATTATAAAAAGGAATTTATGGCATAGGTAGGAACACACACACTCACACACAGAGATTACAAAAATCAATTAAAGGGGCTGGTGAGATGGCTCAGTGGTCTAAAGCACCTACTTAGAACAAGCTTAGCAAAGCACAGGGACCGCAGTTCAATCCCCCAGCACCACATGCCAGCCAGCCCCGCCCCCTGGTGGGCTGAGCTGGCCATAAACACACACACACACACACACACACACACACACACAAATAAATAAAATTTCAAAAAAATCAATTAAAGGGCATTACAATCTCTATCTAATAGCTCATGAATTAGATAAGTTAAATGGGATAATATGCATTATAGTATGTTCAGTCTCCAGCCTACCGAACACACTGGCTTGGGCTTAATATCTAACTATTACATTGATTTTTTTCATTACTTAATGTGCTTCTTTTATAAAGTATGCATTTTCTCTCCAATACTATTGGCAAATTACTAAAGGTAGGCTGACTGCATATGTACCAACATACTACATTGAGGACCAGTTAAAACTTCTATAGCATGCGCTATTCAGGCAGGACAAAGGCAGGTTCTGAGTCCACTGTGACACCAAAGGTGACCTTGAGGGGACAGAAACTCTACTAGTGAAAATAAGTGACATTGGCAGGACAATCAATGTACTGCTTGATGGGACACACAATCTGTGAATGATTAATGAAAGTGTGTGTCAAATATATAAACTGATTCTGCAATGACAGGTGGGATTAAGCAGGTTTTTATAACTAGATCCAGTGGTGCGCCACAGTCGACAAACACAGATTGGCAATTGTGCATACACGCATCACGTCGGAAGTTTGACATTAGCCATGATATTAGCCACAACAGAAGTCTGCAAACGTGAAACTCAAGAGTCTTTCTTTTCTGACTCAATTATCAATATTTACAATTTTCCTTTTTAAGATTTATTAGTGCATGTTCGCAGTTCTTCATGATTACATTCACCATGGAAGGTTGGTACATGGACATAATACATTTCAATCCTCTTTTTACCACTTTTCCTTTGGCCCTTTCTTTTCAGGTCAGATTCATTTACTTATAAGAACCAATAAAGACAATCATCATCTATACAGATTGAAAACCAGACTAATAGGCCAAAGAACATATAAAATTTATAAGACAATCTATTAGGTAAGTCGGGGTACACTTTTAGGTATATTGTCTGCACAGTACCTTTTCTTTTTCTTTATTTTTTATACTTTATATTTTGAGTTTTACATATAACAAAAACCATGCAAAATTTTATTCATTTTTCCAATTGACAGAAGTTATAGATATTTAAGGTGTACAAGATGATGCTTTAATAAATGCATTATGGGATGTCTAAGCCAGATGAATTAACATATAATTTTTGTATATTTTTGTGGTGAAAAGATATTAAGTCATTTCTAATTTGTACACTTTACTTTCTAACTGTAAAACACACTTGCAAAATATTCCTTTCTTCTGTCTTGGGAGGAAGGATAACTGAAGATAACTTGATAACCATTCTTTCATTGTTTTAAGTAAAATATAGGATAAGTTTACATATATTTTAACCATAAGGAAAAACATTCACAACAATTTTATAAAATTCAATTCTCTCAAATGATTTTGGGATATGCAGCCTGACTTTACAGAGTTTATCTAATCAAACCTCATGAAATATTTTATCATTTTTTGAGAACTTTTTCTATGTAGCAATTTTATGGTATGGCTAGGCATTTTTAGAAGGGAATACATTTGGTATAATGAATTTAAAAAATACATTTGTCAAGCTTGATAAAAGTTTATTAAACCAAGTTTTGTTTTAATTTCAGGCAAATAATTATAAGATATGAAAAGCTAAGTTATTATAGTTTTTTAATTTTTACTGATTTCCTCAGGGCCAAGTTTAGCTCAATAAATTACCTCTTAGGTATAATGGGATGATTCACATTGATGAAAAATTTACATAAAGTTTTTTGAATCTCTCTGTCACCAGCTTTAAAAACTTACACACACACACACACACACACACACACACACACACACACAGAGCTTTAAGAATTTTAATTGAAACTGTGCCAGTCCAAATGATAATATATCAGATCAAGAAAACAGTTTTTAAAGCTTTGGCTTATTAAATCTCAAAAGAGGTTTTTGGGAAGCTTAGAAGTATAAATGTGGGAGTTTTTTTTTTTTTTTACTTAGATGAATAAAAGTTTCATCTAGAGGGAAAATGAGTAGATAATTTGCAGAATTAACTAGATGCTAAATAACTATCTGCTAAATATTTTTCAGTTATTCCAGATTTGAACAAAATTGAGTATAGGTTCAGCTGTGCCTGTGTCTGATGTATTTTTGTGGATATGTAGGTATGTGCATGGATTTCCCAAAGAGATGGTGAAGTTTTTGTCCCAGAGACTACATTTCACATTTAAGTAGAATTCAATTCATACTTGTTTGTTAAATTAATGGCCTCCTATGTGCTACTCATGACTAAGCATGGTAGACACGGACAAGTTTTCTGCTTACGTGGAACTCAGTATTTTACACTCAAAATTCTCTTCAGAATCCACATTTTCTTTTAGTCTTTTGAACAAAATTTTACTATATCAGTTAAAAATATCTGTTTTTTGTTTGGACCTGGACTTAAGCAAACAGGCAAAAATTCAGTCATTTCCATCGGCTGTATTTAGAGTGCATTGTGACTTTCCATTAATAAGATGGCCTAATGAAACGTTCAGAGAGATTACAAATCAGTTATCTTGGAAAGAAATAGGACTGTTCCAAATAGCATATTAGATCAAGTAGGAGCTACTTTTTCGTACGGATGACACAACTCCAAGCTTTCCATATCAAACATGCACGCTCTGTGCACGCACTGCCTCTGTTGATTATCGAATACTTCATTGCCTTACAATATGTTTTCTTTTTTCTTTTTCTTTCTTTCGTTTTTGGTGGAACTGGGGATTGAACTCAGGCCCTTGCGCTTGCCAAGCAAGCATTTATTCTACTGAGCCATCTCCCTGGTCCCTACAATATGTTTTCTTATGAACGTTACACTTAGATTAGATCCTGTATTCTTTTTTTTTCCTTTTTATGTATTTAGTACAGGGTCTCACTACACAGATTGGACTCCTAGTAATTCTCCTATTTTCAGCCTCCCAAGCACTGGGATTACAGGTGTGTGCCACCACGCCCAGTGTCAATCAATCACTGTCTCAGGATGCGGGGGTGGGGGGTGGGGGGGGAGGGCCAGCACGGCACTCCAAGGATAGAACCCTCAACCACTGTGCTCTGCCTAAGCAGGCGCTTTAGTCCACTGAGCTATCTGGCCAGCCCTAGATCCGGTATTCTAAAACACTACCTAAAGCTTTGTATGGTTATTGAACCTTTACAAAATGTCTGTAAACTCCAATTCATCTTCTCTCTTTTAAACTAAGTAACCCTAAGCACACAGCAAAAGTGTAAGTGAGTGTTAGCTGAGTTTTTGACAATTAAGCAGCCTGGAAGAGATGATGCCATTTTACTGCACGGAAATGACTCATCACTCACTGAGAGCTCTGGAGTCCTTACTTCAAATCAAGTTTGTGAGGTAAATGCTCTAAAAAATCATAGCTGTGTGAACAACAGCTCATTATGACTCGTTCATTCAGAATAATACAAAGAATAATATAAATGTAAAACACTGACTTAAAGATAATTGCAATGGTATTGTGCTTCTGCACCAGTGATAAAGAGACCCTGAAAATTATTTGAAATATAAAAAATTAGTTAAAAAATTAATGCAAAAGGTTATGGAAGACAATGCAATGTTAACTATAAAACATTTTTTTGATACAATCATCTTATTGTTAAGGAAAACAGGAGGTAGTGAACATGGACATACAGACGTCAAAGCAAATCCTAGGATTACAGAACACTGTGGTTCCTGCCCTTATGTTGCATATAGAGAGACAAGTATGACACAGTTTTCCTTAGAAGGCCTTCTCCTTCATGTCAGTGAAGGAGCCTCCCACCCATATATATATATAATATATATATATATTTTATATATAAAAAAAATATATATATATATTTATTTTTTTTTTAACTTGACAGATGGTCGCCTATGTAGGCTATACTTCTGCTAGCCTTTCTGTGTCAACTGCTGGGTTACAGAAAGAGATTAGGTCAAGCCTGCAACTCAGCATGGAGCTGTTCCTCTGCCATTTCTCTTTGTTCCACTCCCACAGTAAAGAACATTGGCAAAGTAATGACCTGACTTTAATCCTGTACACGGTAACAACGTTAAGACAGTGCCATAGTAGCAAAACAGAAGAAATCTGGCTGCCTGAATCACTACATGGAATACAGCTGCTCCACCAGCCTCCTCCACACAACTCTATGAAATCATATCAATGAGAAATAAATGTCATTCTACACAAACCACTGTAGGTTGGGGGTTTTGTTACTATAATGTAGACAACCCTTAACACAATAAGCACACAGCTATTGTATAAGAAGTAATCTCTGATAGTCTTGTTCCTCAATGAAAACCTTATTCTAATTGTTTCAGCTAAAAACATGAATCAATATTCACTTTCCACTTTAGCTCACATACCATTTCTAATTCAATCCATTAGCAAAAACCACTGGTTAATCAGTCATACAAAGTAGTTTCCAACAATTTCTTACAATCACTAATTTTTCACTACCCAAAGTCAAAATCATCACCCCTCCTCTTTGACTGTTTCAATAGGTTTCTAATTGATATTTCTGTTTGATTCCAGGCTACCAAAGTATTTATTTTCCATAGCTGTGAGAAAGCAGCACCAGCCTGAGCTTTGATCCCACCACACTTCTGCTCAAATTATTCTATGGCTTTGAATCTCAATGAAAAAATGATTCAAATCCTTAGCGGAATTGACACTACCGCGGGAGCTCAGCTGTCTCACTGACCTGTCAGCCTCTTCCTTCTCAGCCGTGATTGGGTCCACTGATCCTAGCCTACAGAAACAGTGGTTTGCATATGAACACAAAAGATGTCAAACACAACCTCATCTCAGAACTCCTTTGAAATGATCTTCCCTCTGGATATTAACCTACCATGACCTTGTGTGTGTCTCTGCTCACTGTTCAATTTACAAGTCCTCCCCTTACCACCCCATCTAACACAGCAACCTTTTCCCTTCCTTCCTTCATTGTAACTGTATCCTATTTAGCACTGAATCCTTGCAGTGTCCACAGCACTAACACACACACACACACACACACACACACACACACACATGTTATAAATCCCCACTTATTTGTTTATTGTCTATCTTCTCCTCTATGACATAGGTGTATCATGTCACACAATTTTATATTCTTTGGTGTCCCCTTTCAGGCAGACACTTGAAAAGTGCCTTAGAAAAAGGCATAATTGGTATTTCCTGAGAGAATAAATTCGGATGAATGAAATGAATGCAGTCTGACCAGTATGTTTACAAAAGGGGCACAAATCTGTCAGGAACTTAAGAGAAGGGAAAATTGCCTGGTGGGGAGGGGAATAATGGAGAAGGCTTCCTCACCTATCTTGACTCTGAACAACAGTGAGGTTTGAGTGTGGGGAAAATGTGTAGAGACACAGATGAGGATACAGGAAGTTTGGTGTAGATCTTAGCATTGAAGCAAGGTAGATTAGCAAGGACTGGCTACTCTATGGGCAAGAAATAGGTTTTGGTACATCACAGACTGTCAAATGAAGAGACGATGGCTAAAATCCAGAATTTTTCTCAAGGTTACTTCACCAGCTGTATGGCAGAAGTGGGGTCCAGGTTTACCTCTGCAAAGTACCCAAACTCAGCTCTCTTCACTTCACAGTTCTATTATGAGGACTTGGGATATTTAACCACAGGAAGGCACAGAAAAGTGTTAAGCATGGGTATGATATGACTACTTTTGTATTTAGAAATGCGTTATTTGTGATTATGCATAGAATTATGAAAATGGAACAAATCTAGGTACAGAAAAACCTGCAGGAAGTGTTAGGAAAATTCATGGAAGAAATCATGAAGGTTTGAATTAAAGTTGGGTCAGACAGGGAAACATATTAGTGACAGACCTATTAATATAATAGAATTTGTCATCAGTAGATCCTAAAGTAACTCCTGTGTGATTTTGTCATGGGCAAGCATCATAGCGAAAAGGAGGTGTGACCCACAAAGCCAGGGAATGACTAGATGTTAGAGGATTATTTCAATCATTCCAGTCTGGTCACACAGCTGATTAATAGAAAGATCTGGATTAAGCCCTTGGGGTTTATGGCTTTTAGCCCTGTGGTCATTTTTCTACAAGACAATTGAAACCAAATGAATAAATGTTATAACACACATAAAGACAAGAGATAGAAACCTAATTTGGTAGTTTGATTCTGTCAAGGAGAAATCTGTTTTCTAAGTATGGAGAACAAAACATACCATTGCAGAAAATGATGAAGTATAGCCCTCCTAAGAAAACCTTAAAATTAATTTTTCATCACAATACAACATTGTGTGCTCACAGTTGGAGTGAGGCTTTTATCTCTCAATGTGATTGTCTCTTTAACACTTGCCTCTGAAAGAAGAAAAGAGAAAGATGTTTTCCCAAGAAGAGCAAACAAAGATTTTTGTCTTCATTTTTAAAAAATTTCTTCCCTGCAAATGCTTAGTAGCACGGTGGTAAAATATCAAAAGCAAACAAGTGTACAAGCAAATGAAAAGACTTTGTGAAGCGCATCACAAGAATTATGTAGAGATTTTAAACACTTAGAAACAATTTTAAGAGATAGCCAATTAAGAGCTGACAATTTAAGTATACAAAAATATTGACAGTGCCTATTAGCCTGAAATGATATGTAAAACAATGGAGCATCTTTTTAATTTGAAAGTATTTATGGTATTAGAAGATTTATTGTACTGAGAATACAACTGGTAAAATGGTACGTGTTTGGGGATTTATAAAGAATGGCTAATAAACACTATCTCTTAAAATGATTGGATTAAAAGGATTAGACCGATAGCTAATATTGCATTAAAAGTCAGCATCCTGCCACTGTCATTCGGCAGAAGAACTGAGGAGCTCAATTCAATTTTCAAATCTTGAACTTTGGAAAATGTGCGAACAGGAGCCACAAAAGTATGTCAAGGATACTTTTCAAATTAAATTGAAATGGATTGTAATTAGCACAACAATAAGTACTTAGATGCATTTTATTTGTCCAGTGTGTATCTGCTTTGGACATCTGCACAAGACTGAAATGCTAATGTTTACAGAAATCTTTCTGCTTCAAACTTATCAAGTCTTTGTTTCACAGACATTTGTTTTGTAACAGAGTCCTATGTATTTGCAATTTGGAAGAAAGACATCAATATCTTTTTCAACCTTAAACTGATCCTCATTGGTTTTCTGAAATAAACATCCAGCTGGTCATGTTATTGTTCGAGTCACGTGGCTAAAAGTAATTGGTTCTCAAAGTGTTAGTGTCTGGGTTGTCTACATTACTAAAAAGCATCTGCTTATGTAGGTTACATCTGGGCCTTACTGTAATAGATATTAAAACTTAGAAGCTATTTAAATGTTTACAAACATAAAATAACAATAGATAATCTATGTTAAACAATACATTTAAATTACAAATTAACTACATTTTTAAAGCAAAGTATGTCATTTTGTACTTTAGGGAAGTTGATGTCTGATTTTGGAAGAAATCTTCTGCATTCCATGTGCTTCTCATGCTACAAAGATTCTAGAAAAGTCCAGTACACTGAGGAGGAAGACAACATACTTAGTGTTATTATGTGTTCAGGTCTGAAGAACATTTAAAAGGGCCCCATAATGCACATTAAGAATATTAGTTTCATAAAAGAGGATGTAATTTTCAGTTCAATGCAAAGACTTCTCATGAAGATTTTTTTAATTATGAACATCTGTAGCTAGAAAATATCTTAAAACATCCAAATTTACCTATTTAATCTAAAGCATGCAAAACAACTTTAATTATTCTTTTTTAAAAAATGTTATGTATTTGGTACAGGGTTTCACTATACAGATGAGAGTCATAGTGATCCTCCTATTTTCATCCTCCCTGATGATGGAATTATGGGCATGTGCCACCATGCCAGTTCTTGGTGGTGAGCTCGGCATATGGTGCCCAGGATTGAACCCTAGTTCCTGCACTTGCCTAAGCGGTCACTTAGTCCATTGTGCTATCTTGCAGGCCCAACAACTTTAATTACAAGAGAACCACTTTTATTAACTTTCCTTGTTTAAGTCCTTTGAATGCTTCTACCTTCTCATTCTGACCTCTTATTTGAACTTTCATAGATAAGAACCTACTGTCGCCACTTTAATATCTAGTAGGGTTAATGGGATCTCTAACAGGTACCTTAACTTTCCATAGTCGGAACTGAGCTCCTGACATATCCTATAAAGCACAAAATCATCTCATTTTTCCCTTCTCAGAAGACAGCACTAGCATTGATTGGACTAATACAGTCACAAAAATTCATAATACAGTTACAAAAATTCTCCTTAATTTCTCTTTCCCATAGCTCTATCTAATCCATGAGCACTCACAATATATAACGCCGCCACTCAGCCCTTAGGCTGCCACTGGGGCCCCATTTTATTTTCTTTGAATTATTGCAGTAACCTCACAAGTGGTATCTCTGTTTCTCTACCACTGTATAATCCATTCTTTCCCAAGCCCCCATTATTAGTCTGATCTTAAGCCTAAAATATAAATGAAATCATGCCTATGAAAATGTAAATTAACTTCTCCAGTGAATGCTCTTTAAGTCTCTTGGAATAAAAATCTACAAGCCATCATTGACCACACCTCCACACACACACATTTCCATCCAATGTGGGAAGCTCTCTCCACTCACTCTCTGCTTTCTACCTGGAGTCCTCTGTCCACACTTGGTCCACCCACTTCTCATTCACATCTCGAGTCAAGTGGTGCCCTGACCAAGGAAGCATTCTCCTCCCTCCACGTCACTGCGAGATCCTCTTCTGTCTGTTTCATCTCCCTTCTTGATTTCATTTATGTACAGCATTCATCACTATCTGAAAATATGTTGCTTATTTGCACACATGTTTTCCTCACCAGAAGACCAGAGTACATGTTGAAAATACCCCCCTCCCCTTCTCTTTGCAGTCCTGAGGACTGAGTTCTGAGCCCAGGCACTGAGCTGCATCCCCAGCCCTTTGTTCCCCCTTTCTTTGTGGAGATCAACTCTCACTATGTTGCCCAAGAAAAGACTAACATGTGATACTCCAAGCTCAGCCTCAAAGAGCTCTGGAGTTATAGGTGTGCATCACTATGCCTAGTTTCTTGCTACTTTTACATCTTCAGTGTCCACTGAAACATAATAAGCACTGAGAAGATTTTATTTGAATGTAGGAATAAACAACAATGAATCATAATGAGTTATATTATACAAAATCGTTAAATATTTTTGTTATTCTCAGTGACTGAGGAGCATACATAACATTTACAATGTCTCTGGAATACTCTCCATCAAATCCACACTCCAATACCTTTTATATTTTGTAAAACAAAACCATGTAAATGAGAAAGGAAAGCTTGGTAACTTAAAATGTATACTTTGTATTACATAACCTAATAATTGATATAAAAAGCACTCAAAATTTTTTCTTATTTCATGAGACTACAAATTCTAGAATTCACACAATAGAAGAATAATTTATATTCTGAGGATCAAATGAAAATACTTCCAAACCTCTCAGGTAAGCCAGCTTGTTTTTAAGAGGTTGGCAGATAAAACAATAGTTCAAACCTATAAGCTACTACTACTTTAATAATGAATTTTAAATCACTTGTGAATTCTAACATCAATACTTTTTTTTGCAGATTAAAGAGAGAATTTATTATTGGATCAAATCAAAACTGTAGAAATAAAATTAAGGATGGTGTCAAAAGAAAAAATAAAACAGATGAATTTCAGCATGCAGGACATTAGATCAGAAACAAGTGTATCCTAATTATAACTATGAATATGTTCAAGTAGTATAATTATTTGTTATTGCATTCATTTATAATCTTATGTTTAACAACTCCCAGGAACTGTAGTGAACCAAGATATGTGTGGGGGCATACAGATGAATGTCCATTTTGTATCTGTGTATTCAAAGAAGTTGGGATAGATATATAGTTGCATTCTCTTAATGAGTAGAATGACTTGTTCTAATGATGTTTGTAAATAGGATCTCAAGTCTGCATCTTGTACAGCAATTAACCACTAAGAAGAATATATGCAGTGTATTATTTGTTGAAACTGTACTTCTGATTTGATTTGAAACTGTCTCATTGCTATCTGTTTATCAATAAAACTTTGAAAAAAAAAAAAAGATATGTGTGATTCCTAACTACAATACTCTCCTAGAATCTGCAGTATTTTATTTTTTGAAAATATTTTTTCCATAATTTTATTAAGAAACAAATAGCAATGAGACAGTTTCAAATCAAATTGGTACAACAGTTTCAATAATTAACACATTGCATACTCTCTTCCTAGTGGTTATTTGCTGTATAAGATGCAGACATGATATCCTATTTACAAACACTATTAGAACAAATCCCTCTATTCATTAAGAGAATGTAACTATATATCTATCCTAACCATTTGGAATACACAGATACAAAATGGACATTCATCTGTATCCCCTTTTATGTTTAGTTCCATTATTTGAATATTATAGGTGTGTTAACTCAGCAAAATATTCTAAAAGAGTCCAGTAGTCTATAATAGTATTGGGTCTTCTGCTTGACTGGCAATGTCAGAAATTGTTGATCTGATCTAACATCAATACTTATGATTGGTATTAATCTTTTGTCTTTTATATTTGAATATTACCATTTCCACTAGCACTTGAAATGAAATATAAACTTTGAGAAAGAGAAATTTCACATAGATCCATATATACATGTATGGATACAAAATATAAATATGTATGTATTTATGTAAATTTCCAACAGAACTAATGATTAAGAATCTACACAATGAAAACACTCAAGGAAATTACTACAATTTTTTTTTTAAATACCTTTAAGGGCATTTACCATCACTTAGTGAACCATCAGGTGCAGTCAGTATAAATGTATTAGTGTTAAAGTTAGTCAATATTTCAAAACAATGTAAATATATTAAAACAAATTAATAATGTAAAATGATGTCCTGTATACATGAGCCAAGCACAAAGTGTAACATGAAATATCATTCTTCAAGCTATTACAAAAGCCTTTGATTAGTACGCAGACAGCTATTAGTGATAGTTATTACCATGACCTATTAATTAATCTCCAGTAAATGAATGTCCATTCATTCTCCTTTTTTTACTAGGAGTAAATAAATGACATTTTTAAAGATATTCACTTAATGTTTAAAAGAACTTTCAAAACACATTGACTATTAGGGCTGAGGAGATAGCTCAGTAGAATAAGTGCTTGCCTGGCAAATGCAGGGTCCTGATTTCAACACCTGGCACCACAAAAGAAAAAAGAAAAAGAAATATCTATCACCCGTGATTTTGTGAAAGACTTTGGTTTCACTCTGGAAAGATAACACTATATAAATAAGAAACCACTTTTCTTAACAGCCTAGCTGTCTCAGTTACTTTTCTCTCATTGCTGGGACAAAATACCTGACGCCCAAAATGAGGGAAGGAAAGGTTTATTCAGCGCACAGTTAGCGGAGGTTTCAGTCCATACTCAGCTGGCTCCAAGGTGGAGGGCAGCGGGCCATGGTGGTAGAAGGCAGCAAAGAGCAAAGGGGAGCAGCAGCTGCAGTGGCCAACTAGCCTCTCTCTCCACCTTCCCTTTGTGTGCAGATTATCTGCCCCAGGGTGAGTACAGCGCTCACACCCAAATCCCAGCATTGGCTCAAGAGTTAATCACAAACACTAGAAGCTGCCCCAATGACTGCATGAGGCTTTGGGGGAACAACTAAACACAAACCATAACATTCCACCCCTGGACCCCCAAAGACTCAAGCACATCCCTTTATGCAAAAGACATTTTAGTCCAACACTAAGTTGCCAAAGTCCTAACAGTTTCAGTGCTGCTGAAAAATCCAAGTCCCAAGTCTCCTCCAAGATCTCAGGCAAATGTTTAGCTGTGTGCCCCTGTACAAATGAAAAGATAAACACTTCCCACATTCAACAGCACAAGATAAACATTACGTCAAAAAGACACGAACAGGGGCATACAAAGCATTGGGACCAAAGCTAGTCCGAAATTCAGAAGAGCAAACATTAAGTTCTGTCATTCCATGTGGAATATCTGAAGCAATCTGTGGCAAGTCGTGAGTTCCATGTGGCTCTACCACTATGGCACTTTTAGTGGTAGCTCCCTTGGCTTCTCTCGTAGGTTGGCTTTTCTCCATCCTTGCAGCTTTTCTCAGACAATCCTTGTTCCTGGATTTTTGAAATTTCTGGGGTTCCCACTGCACATTAGGCTTCTTGCTCTCTGCTTCACACACTGCTCTCTCAGGGGCACACTGCCTGGCCTCCCAGGCCTTCTGAAATCTAGGTGGAAGTTTTGTAATCTGCCTGCACCTAAAACCAACACTGTGTGGAAGATGCCAAGGTCTGCTGCCAGGTGGAATAGCCAGGCTTTCCTCTCTCTTGGCTGTAGGGGTCAAGTGCCTGGATTGCTGACCACTCTGAACCTGACTCTGAGGATCAAATTCTCTATGCCACCACAATTCTGAAACCTGGTGCCCTTTGGCTTTCTCCTCAAAGCAAAGACCCTCACTCTTATAGTTCTGAGGTTGCAAAGGGTGGAGAGCTACACCTTCCTGTGATACCCTCAGGCTATCTTTTCTGTTCTCTTGTTCCTTCTTGGCAATGGAGATCCTCTCAGCTCTGTCTTTGCCATCCACAGTCTTATCAGCCATTCTTTCTGGCCAAACTCATAACGTTTTAAATCATCCTGCTGGGTTCTTTGCTCTTGACTCTCAACATAAATCTGACTAAAATCCCCCAAGAGTACCCATGATGCCACTGCTTCAACATTTGACTGCCCTGAAATTTCATTTGCAAGGTTAACCAGTCTGCTATGCTTAATCTCAGTCTCAGATAAAAT
This sequence comes from Octodon degus, assembly GCF_000260255.1. Lineage (NCBI taxonomy): Eukaryota > Metazoa > Chordata > Mammalia > Rodentia > Octodontidae > Octodon > Octodon degus. The sequence continues at coordinate 1,141,157 of NW_004524581.1, read as the reverse complement.
CTCTGGACACAAACAAAATGCAGACAAACTTCCTGCCAAGCCATAACACAAATCATTCAGAGTCTAACAACCAATGCAGTCTTTCTTTCCATCAGAAATATCCTCAGCCTGATCTTTGTAGGCAGGATTTCTATCTGCCTTCTGGTCTTCGGAGCTCCGACCAGCATCTCCCATACAGAACAGCTAAAGGTGTTCCACCACTTCTGTTGCAGGCAATATCTCTGAACCCTTCCTGTATATTCTTCTAAGCCATTCTTAAGGCCCTTGAACCACATGGTCAGATAGTCATGGCAATGACCCCACTTCCCTGGTACCAAATTCTGTCTGAGTTTTCTCTTATTGCTGGAAGACAACAAAAAAATGAAGGAAGGAAAGGTTTCTTAGCTCACAGATAGTGAAGGTTTCAGTCCATACTCGGCTGACTCCAAAGATGAGTGGCACATGGCAGAGGGCAGCCAGTCCTGGCAGTGGAAGACAGCAAAGAGCAGGGAGGAGCAGCAGCTGCGGCAGCTAAAGGGCCTCTGTTCTCTCTTTCCATGTGTATGCTGGTCACCCACCCCAGGGCAGGTGTAGCACTCACACCCAGAAGCCCAGCAGCACTTACACCCATAATCCCAGCAGCACACACCCATAATCCCAGCACTAGATCAAGAATGAATCACAAACTCTAGAAGCTGACCCAGTGGCTGCTTGAGCTTTATGGGGGACAACTGGACACAAACCATAAAACACTGACCAATCCTATTAGATGCTCTAAGGAACAGAAGTATTTAATTAGCTTTGATATTGAATGGTATCCAGAATAACTCCATTGTGGTCATGAAGTGGTACAAGTAGCAAATAAGACAGTGAAAGTAAAAAACTTCTTGTTTTGAAGAGCATGTGATACCATATATTCTCATAAATAATTAGCTATAGGATGATTTTGTGAAAACAAATCACTTCAGTTAATCAAATTATAACTAAATAAATCACTAATCTAAATATGTTCTCTAATAATTCCTTTATATATTAAACATGAATGAATTGTGTTTTCTCAGGAATTGCCTTTAATTCCATTTTTATGCATTTATCACAATTCTAAATCTCTGTATACTACTTATGGAGATTAGGACAAATTACTTTCATTTATAAGAAAGGAGTTTATTTAAGAGCCTACAGACAAACATCATAGTCAGACCAAAGCCTTCTAAAGTTAAAATATTTAAATGCAGATAAAATGGATGCAATTACAGATGGTTTTTTTTTGTTTTTGTTTTTTTTCAAATAAAGAGCATTCCACTAAGAATTTTGGAGACCAATTATGATGTCTGTAGTGTGTGTTGGGGGGTGCTGATCCTCACATCATTCAACCTCACCTTGCCTAAGGAAGCAGCTTCCACTGGCTGTCCTTGCAGAGAGTGCCAAGACCACTACAAATCATCCAGGGATGTCCCCTTAAGGAGATTCATATTGAAAGCATTAGTCTATCCAGCCTCCCACAAAAATCACTGGAAATCTTGTTAGAGTCCCTGAGGAAATTCATCCATGTGTTTTTAAAATGAACCCACAACAACTGTAGACTCTTGTGAAAGGTTCAGCCTACAAACCATTAGACAGCTTTCCTACGATGACTGAAGTAAATGTTGCATCATTAGTTAGAAATCAATATGTGATTACATTGTTGCCAAGAAGATACTAATCCACATTGTCTTCTCACATTTTCAGCTATGTTATTTTCATGCTTTAATTTTTGCCAAAAAATTACAAATTGAAACTTTCTAATTTGACATTCTCTTAAAATGAAGAATGGAAATACTAATAGTTGACCAAAATGAATGAGCACAGAAAAAGTCCATAACTACTTGAAGGAGAATAATGGGTGGGGGGTGTTGAAAACTTGTACCTTTTTAATATGACTCATGAACCATCTTACCATTGTAAGACTGATTCTTTAAAAACAAAAATCGATGGCTTTCCAATAATCATGACAAAAAGTAAGTATGGAAATTTTCAGTTATAGTGGCTTTCAAGTCTTCCAAACTAAGAAAAGTTAAACTACTTCTCTTCCTAATGCAATAAATCTAGTTCTATCACCAACAATTTTGAAACAAAATTTTAAAAAATCTATCTATAAAACAACACCATAAGACTATTTCAAACACACACACAATAATTTAGTAGCTAAATGAGTACTAAGAACACTACCATTCAGAATTTGTTAGTTTTTTAGCATGGTATTCTTGATTAAAACATCTGGTTAATTATGCTGAAACTATAAAAGAAATTTTATTATTTTCTAATGACACATACAGATATTTTTATATAGTTTAGACAAAAAAGTATTACTCAGCTTAATCACCTACCCTTATTCATCAAATCTGTCTCTAAATGACTTGTGATTATTTCCAAATATAAAATCCACCCTCACAGAAAAAAGAAATTGTGATCATCAAGCATATTCAAAATCATATTTACTTTCCCTAAGAACAATTTAAAAAGAATTCTTAAAATATGTTGAAAGATAACAGAGAAACAAAATGTTTCCTACTTTTAGAAGTACCACTACTCTTTGAATTATAAATAGAAAGATATATTTTATAAGTTATGCCTTACATACCAAACTTGTGGACATGTCTTTATGGACCCTGACATAAATGTTCCTACACATACACGAGTTAATAATGCATTCCAGGATTCTTACAAAGACACAACAAAGCACAATGAAGAAAATTAATATACTTGACTGCATAAAAATATTTTATATTCATCAGAAAATGGGATAAAGGGGTAAAAACACAAACCAGAAATGAAAGAAGATATTTGCAATGCATGTAATGGACAAGGATTAAGCTCCAAAATGCATAATTAAACTACAGAAAAGAGAGCAAAAGACTCCAACAGACTCTTCACAAAAAACATATGCAGCCCACAAACACAGAACACAATGCTCCATATCAGTAATCAGGGAAGTGGAAATTTAAATCATGATGTATCAGTTCAAATATATAAAAATGTCAGTGTTTGTCAACATAAGCAACCATGAGGACAAAGAAGAGTCAGCAAATGTAGGCAGTAGTTACAGTCAGGTAGAATTCCATAAAAGCCTTTTAGGAAGTAATTCGCTATCATTTAACAAATTTAAAGATTCACATACAAGATGACCCATGAATTCTACTTCCAGACAGCAGCACTAGAAAAATTACTGAGATGTTTAGCGTGATACAGAGTTAACACTGTACACAGGCAACCATTTGAAAGGTCACAATAACGAGACACAACTCAAGTATCACCAATAGCTAAATGGCTAAATACATACATGGAGCATAATGCATGCACAGTAGAACAAAATACTGAACAAAAAAATAAAGTAGCAGCAAAACATATGCAGGATTATTGACATACATAAATTTCAAAGAAATTCCAAGTTAAACACACACACACAACATAAGGGGAGAAATTTTCAAGAGGAAATCTTTTGAGGGCTGAGCTCTCATAAACTAACTCATGGGAAATTAGTTCATAGACTCAGAATCTTGGAGTTTGGGGAAGGAATAAAAGAAGATATGTCGTAGTTTAGTCTCAGGGAACACCTCTTCCACTTACCTAAAAATTTTCCAAGCATACACCACTTAGCCACAATGTCTCCTGACATGGGGACCTTGTTACACATAAAACTGCTCTTCTTACTGTGGAGACATTTCAGTTAGTAGGATATTGATTCCTGAGATGATCCAATTTAGATTACTCCATAACTTTTTTTTAACTATGAAGATTCATGAAAAATAACTTCTTTTTCATATGGCTATATTTGTAGCACTAAAATACTTTGGAGAGCAATTAGGCATCATTTAAGAAATGTGAAGAGTCAACTACCTTATGACCAGAAATTCCATTTCTAGATATCTGCTTTAGCAATACCTAGAAAGTTATCTTTTCCACTTAAACTTTCCACCCGTACATAAAATATTGTCAGTTCTTCTAATTATACATCACACTTCCTGAACTTGTTCAAGTGCACTAAAAACTACACGGCGGTTTGGCAACTCAGAAGAACATTAGACCCTATGTGCCATCTACCATAGTTTCCTATCTTTGTTGTCGCCTCCATAACTGAAATGTACTTTACAATTCACATTCAGTACTTCAAGTGTCTCCTTGTTTATGATAATGTTTTCCTAATACATGTGTTGTTTCCTTTTGTTTCTCCTTAAGCAGTCCATGAGATCTTTAATGTATGCTCTGAAAGCCTGGCCTTGCAAAGCATCTGTAAAACAGTAATGCTAAACACACTGCTATTTCAGCTGCTCTTGAGATAGCTTTTGGATTAACATGAAAAAGTCCTAAGGTCAAAGGCAACACCTCACTGTGGAGACTAAAGTGATCTGTTTCTCATGTTAGATTTATTGAGAACTAATTCATATGAAAATGCATTCAATTCCCTTATTCTCAGATAGTGTTTCGAATGCCAACTGACACAGAGACACTTGCCATTGATTCCATTTTACATGCAATCCCTGTTTGAATGTCAGTGATCACAACATCCTTTAATTACATAAAAAGAGAAATTGTTTTTGGAGGGAATAGAATTTTCAGTGTGAGTCTGCATAAGTTTACTGTAGGTGGTGGCTAGCCGGATTCATGTCCGTAGTAAATACTGATAAACAGTGTGCTAACCTTGGATGAAATGGGCAGAGGTTCCGCCATCTGGAAATAGAGGCAGTTGACTTGATGTCACAGGCAAACTGGAAATCTTGATTCAGTAACAAGGAGAATAGATGGTTGCTCCTTAAAATCGGATTTAAAAAATTACATAACAATTGTGTAATACACACAAGTGCATTTGGGTCATTTGTGTGCTAAACTGGTAGAATCCTTACTTTTAAAGAACTGCGAGGGGTGGGAGGGTGGGATCCCCGGGCCTGCCCAGCCGGCCCCGCCCCTGGGGCACACTGAGACAGCAACTGAGAGTGGGTGTGGTGGCACACGCCTTTAATCCCAGCTCTTGGGAGTCTGTATACAGGTGGATCACTATCTAGTAGTGAGACACTGAACACCCTGTAGACCCTTCCCTAAAAATACCAAAAAATAAAAAATAAAAAAATAAAGAACTGCAAATTTTTTTAAAAAATCAATCTTACTGGTTATAGACAGAAAAATCAGGTCCCCGAGGAATACGACACAGTTTAATCCTGAACATAAATTCATGGAGGCAGAGCAAGAATTAAGCCACATCCCAGCGTTACAGCCATGGCTTCAATAAGAAAGAAAGAGACCAGGAAGAGGAGAAAGCAGTGTAGCAGAGGTCTGTGGGAAGGCCAGTAGCAGTTCAGCATTCAATGTGCAGAGAAAGGCATTTGCAGGGAATAGCCTGGACTTCCTTTTTTAAATTTTGCTGTCCAAGTTTTCTTTGCCCTGCAATTAAATCATTTTATCAAACTACAATGAGGAGCAGCTACTAGTGTTCATTATCTATCTATCTATCTATCTATCTATCTATCTATCTATCTATCTATCTATCTATATCTTCTTTGAAAGTTAGCATTTCCATATCTAAGCCTTGCATTTCAAACGCACTTGCATTTCAACATCATCATCTTGCCAAGCTACCTAGTGTCTCCAGGTATTAGTTTGCACATTTATTGACATGTAGATAACAGGATGCCTGTTTCTGAAGGTCATTATGAAGATTAAAGATTTAATAGCTAGAAATTGCTGCAGCACTATCTGGAATGTAAGTATTTGGCATAAATAGTACTTTTAAAAAGTCATTATCATTAACAAATACCTCATAAAAATACTGGTATTTTCATTAAAATCTTAAATTGAAAATAACCAGTGGTCAAAGTCACCAAACACTTGCTATGCTTTTTAAAACACTGTGAAAGATCACAAAACTGCTTTAAATCATTATCTCTAAGCAAATAAATTACATTCATAGATATAATGTAGACATTTTAAATACTAGAACATCAAATTAGATGATCAAAGAATGTAAAATATTCCCCATTTTAAATCACAACATCAGAATTTGTATTATTTTAGATGAAGGTAAATCAAAGTTCTGCTGTATGACAAAAGAGTTCAAGAGTGTAACAGTATTAACAGATACTACATCATAAACAAGGCCCATGTCTATTTGTTTAAAAACGTTAACTATATGCAAATAGTCTGGAATCATCACATATATTTGAAAATATAAATAAAATGAGTGAAGAGCCTTAAGCAGCTTTTTAAATCTTACACTACTGCCTAAAGAAGCTAATTTCAAACAATTCTGATCACATTTAATTTTTTTTTTTTTTTTAATGTATTTGGTACAGGGTCTACAGGGAGTACAGGGTCTCACTATGTAGATCAGACTTTGTAGTGATCCTCCTGTTTTCAGCATCCCAAGCCCTCACGCCCACTCTCCATCGCCATCTCAGCGCTCTCTGCTTATGCAGGCACATTAGTCTGCTGCGCTATCTGGCCATCCCAGATCAAAATTTAAAATTCAGACTTCTATTAGGCAACTATTATAAGCCTCTGAAAGTAACATACTCATTTTGCTTGCAAATACACGGCAATATACGCATACTGCTCCCTGATGACTTTCCCTATGATGTTCTCTTGTTAAAGCCATAAGAAACTGGCATTTTGGTATTCGGTAACATTTGGGACACTGCCCAGGCTTAATTTTTTATTTTTTTTTTATTTTTTAGGGAAGGGCCTACAGGGTGTTCAGGGTCTCACTACTAGATCGGACTCGTAGTGATCCTCCTATTTACAGCCTCCCAAGCGGTGGGATTACAGGCGCGCTCCACCACGCCCAGTCTCAGTTGCCATCTCAGTGCACCCCGGGGGCGGGGTGGGCACAGCAGGCCGGGGATTGAACCCCCGGACTCTGCACCTGCTTGCAGGCGCTTTAATCTTGGCTGGCCCTGATAAAAATGAACTGTGCAGTTAAACATTTGCTCAGTTAAAACAAAAATTTAAAGAAAAGTTGTTTTTTTTTTTAATTTTAAGTTATTTTGACATAAGAATGAAGGCACAGGACAGGCTGAAAGCACATTCAACTGGTCAGAATTACAGTTTCAACTAGATCACATGAATTTATAAGATTATGGTCATTTTGCTGAGTTAAACTACAAGCAATTAACAGCATCACACTAAACGCGTTACTCACAATATTTATGCATTTAGAACCGGCTGATTTAAAGGATAATTAAGAGCGCTTTTAATGGATAACTAAAATGATACACTATTTAGTCAAGCTAAAATGAAAATAAATAAAATTTATCGAAATCGGGGTGGCGAGATAGCGAAGAGGACTTAGGCAAGAGTAGATACGGGGGGGGTCCATCCCCCGCACCACATGCTGCTCTGGCCCCACCGCCGGGCATGCTGAGCATGTCACCAAGACTAGGAGTGGTGGCACATGCCTGTAATCCCAGTGCTGAGACAGGAGAACCACTATAATTCTGAGCTGCATGGTGTGACCATGTACCAAATGCACGCGCGTGCGTGCGCGCGCACACACACACACACACACACACACACACACACACAATACAAATTACCTTTAAGGAATGGGGAGAACTTAGAATATATTTACTTTCATCTGAAGGAAACAATATAGTCAGTCTTTTATGAGTATTTCTTCCCTGTTTTGTAGTGAATAAATCTGTGTGGGGATGTTTGTGTGCAAGGATATAACAAAAGTATTTGTTTTCTTAATTCTTCTATCTCTTTATTATAAGATTATAGACTTTATATCATACTACTTGAGTGTCATTAAATATAAATCATATTTAACTTACAGGATCTCAATGAGATGAGTAAACTCAAGATTTAGCATCCTTTGCCATATCATGTTAATTGGAAGTATGACCTTTTCATTGTTTATCTGGTGACTGAGTATGGCTTCCCCAGCTGTGTATGGGTACCCATTAGACAAGGGATGAACTTAACAAGGTAAATTTTACACAGTAATTTGGCTGGACCCAGAGAGCAGATATTTGGTCAAATGTTCTAAACATTTCTATAAAGGTATGTTTAGATGAGATTAGCATTTAAAATAGTAGACTTCAACTGAAGCTCATTACCTTCCAATAATGTGGCAGTGTTGCAGGCAGCCTGAGTTAGATAGAAATATTGTAGGTAGTAAGACAGGATCAGACCCTCAAAGGAGATGACAAAGACCAGACACCTTACTGCGGAGATGCCCCTGGTGTGAGCCAGACCTAAAGATCAAACAAATGCTGACTTCCCTAAAGTTGGCCTCCAAGATTGCTCATTAGTTGGGAAGAATCATTGTCTAAAGGCCACCAGATAAGGTTCCGTTTTACATTCATGTCCACTTGCTATGTGACTCACTACCCCATTCGGTCCTAGGCCTAAGTAATTTTACCTGAGCAATGGTGCTTGTAATCCCATTGGTTGACCATAGTTTTGTCCCACCCTGTATCTGCCTAATCAAGGCCCCTTTGTCTCTACCTTAGCCCTGCATAGTTTTGCCCTATAAAATTAACCTGAAAGAGACAGCTTCCCGGGCAACCTCTGGGGGCCCCCATTCTGTCCCTCTCTGACAAAAGCTTTCCTTTCCAATAAAGTTTTACGCTCAACCTCCGTTTGTTCCTAAAATTTATTCTTCAGTTTTAGAGAACACAAACTTATCCAGGCCAGGTTGGGAATTTCAGGTTTCTATATCAGCAGGGTTTGATCCAGTCAGTTGAAGGCCAAAATAGAAAAACAAAACAAAACATTGACCTCCTGCCTTGAAAGAAGGGGTCTACAGCAGACAGCTTCAGACTCCATTGTGCCACCAAGCTTTCCATGGAGTCTCCAATAGCCCAGCCTGCCTCAGAGCAACATGCAGCCACCACAATAGTGGGGCCCAACTCCCTGAAATATATATACACTCTTTCTCCCTGTGTATACACACATCTATTTGCTGTACTTCTCTGGTGAATCTTGACTGATACATAGCTCCATTATTAAGAGTTTGCATTCTAAATCAAGATTGCCTGGGTAAAAATCTTCATAGAACTTCACACTAGTTGGGAGATTTGGATGCATTACATACAATGCTGAGCCTCAATCTATTCATCCATCAAAAGGAAAAATAACTATCAGCCTATATTGTACATGATTATTTTCAGGGTTAAATAACTTTTATACATAGAAAATATTTAGAAAAAGCAAATTCTACACAATGGATGTTATTCTCTAAGTATTCAATGAATATTAACCATTATTTCCAAGGTTTTAACATAGCTCCAAAACTTGAACTAAGTCTTGAAAATGGGGATGAGACAGATAAATAGAATTTTTAGAAACTACAAGGTTTGGAACTCTGATTTTTTGTAAAAGTAAAAAAATACTCAATAAGAGGGAAAACTTAACCCACAGGTTTTCAAATTTTTGTCTCTTAAATGGAAAACCAATGATTAACATCTGAAAACAAATGAAATAAAAACATGCTTTGCTTTATACCATAGCTGTATTCTTAAAATAGATGCCTGCCAATATAATTAATGAATAACATATCACATGAAGTCATTGCAGAAATGCTTTTAAGTGTAATTTCTGATTCCTGGTAGCTCCCACCATGGGGCCTATATATTTGTATTCTGTATATTTTTTAAATGTTTTTAAGACTATAAAATGGTAGGGGGCCTGCCAGTTAGCTCAGTTGTTTAAGTGCTTGCTCATGCAAATGCAGTCAGGCACAGGATACAGCAGTTTGATCCCCACCTCCACCTGCCTTACCAGACCTGCCCTTAGGAAGCCTGAGCCAAAAAAAAAAAAAAAAAGAAAGAAAAAATCATACTCAAATTAAAAAAAAGAATATAAAATGGTAATAGGAAAAACAGAATTAGAAACAATACAAAATTTACTAAACAAAGTAATACGAATTTCACAATGGTTGCTGTATTGCATGATGCTACCTTCAAATTAGTTTATGTTACTAGATATAAATGTGCAAGAGTGGCTTAAAGAAAAAGCAAAACAAAACAGTACAAAAATGTTATAAGGGGGCCGGGGAGATGGCTCAGTAGAATAAATGCTTGCCTGGCAAGCGCAAGGGCCTGAGTTCAATACCTGGTTCTGGAAAAAAAAAAAAAAAAAAAAAAAAAAGTTATAAGGAATTCAAAAGAAAAAAATAAAAGAATAAAAAGACAAAATCTTTAGGCATTACATGCTCTGACCTCTGTCCATTTTTGCCCAGTTTTCTCATCTTTCCTGCTCACCCACCACATAGCCTTTCCCTATAAACTCATCCCCTCTTCTTGCAATTCTTTGTCAAGTCCACATTATTCTTCTTGCTTATTGTATTTTGATTTTACCAGAAAAAAAGTCTAGATGAATACTTGTATCTTTTGACCTTAATAAAACCTTCATTTTGTACAAAAAGTGAAAATCATAAAGAAAATACTATAAAAATTGCTACCTGAAAATTGAACACCTAGTATGTAGCAAAAAGGCTATATAGAAATATAAAAATATAAATGATGGATGTAGAAATCACATTTCTTAAATGCTGTCAAGTACTTAATAAAAGTAATAATACTTAATTTTCTCTAAGGTGTTATGATTTGCATTCAACATTTAGACAGATCATCCCATTTTAGCTTCTTAACAATCCTACAAAGAGAGAAAGCAGGTTTACTAATGTCAGCCTTAATGGTATTTTGGACTACACACACTTCTTTTTGGGTCACCACCTGTATAAGCAGCATTCCTGGCATCCCATCAGGAGCCAGTAGGGTCTCCTATCCCGGCCAACTGTGACAAACAAGAAGATCTCCAGATATCGTCAAATGTTCCTGAGGAGCACTCGTTTAGAAACACTGGCAGAAATAAACAGAATCTTCTCTTTTACAAGTTATAAAAGGTGGTACACAAAGAATTTAAGTGGTGTTCCCAAATATATTTTTATCTTAGTGACTTACAAACTTGAAACGTACAGGACATCAGCATGAATATTTTGGGTAAAATGCTAATCACACTTATTAATTGTGCTTTTATTACAACTGTTGCATATCACAGACATTTCTGATCTTGTTTTCTTCTCAGCTTTTTCAGTCATTTCAGACCTCCTTTTTCCCACAAAAGGAAAGCATGCCATTATAAATTCCAATTTAGAAATGGGCATTATGAAACCTGTCTAGTCATAAAAATACCTACATAATCTAAGCCTTGGTTATTTTCAAAGCACTTGCTGCCTTTATTTGAGTAAGATTCATGAAGCAAGTTACCTCTCAGCTAATATACCATCTAGCCTTTATGATATTCCTCTATCACATGCCTAGAAGACAATGAGAAATATTTTCTTTCTATGGATGCATCACAGAAAAAGAAATAGTCAAATATAATTTTCTTGCATACATCATGTAGAATTACATATACTAGTACCAGTAGAAACATAATTAAAGATATAAAATTTAAAAAAAAAAAAAAACAATGTTAAGGTTGACGTTAGAGTTGAAGGCACTTTGATTTACCCTTTTTCTCCCCGCAATGGGAACTGAACTCAGGACCTCACGCTTGCCAGCAGGCACTATACTGCTGAGCTACATCTCTGGCCTGACCCTGATTTAATCAAAAATACTTCCAATGATTTTGAGCCTCTGATGAACCTTCAAATGCATCTTCAGTGTTTTAACAGTATGCAGTCTTATTCGCTATAACACATAACAATCCTTCACACTATCTTATTTCCCCAAGTCTCAAAAATATCAGAGGCTCACATTGATATTCTAATCACTAGCGCTTTATATAATTAGCCAAACATTGTATTTAAGTAGCATTTCACTTCAAACTGCTCCTCAACAAAACAAAGAAAAATGGAATTGTCTCATATAATAAATTGCCATCTGTGTACAGGCTGATAAGAAGAAATGAGAATATGCGACTGTCAGAGGATCAGGGTTATGGACCGTACCTTCCATGACATACACCAGCGACCCCACGTCTCCCTCCTTGATGATGCAGCTGTCTTTGCCATATTCCACTGGGTACATACAATCCACAATCTCCTGGATCTGCGACAGCTCCAAGTTCTTCATGAAGTCATTGTCAAGGATGGCCTCCTTTATAAGGTCCTTGGACCTATGGCAACAGAGAAAAGGATCATTGACACATCCGACAAGCTCTTTCGGAGTTCGTGAGGCTTCGCAGAGCGTGCAAAGCTTTGGCACCCTCTAAATACATTTTCTTGTTAGGAATCCAATAATTTTCTAAAAGACCTGAAAACAAAGTAGTTCCATGGCAGCGGTAAAAGCACAGAGAAATTTTCCTTTATGCAAAGTATCATTTGATGAATAAATGATCAACCAACAGACACAGTTCATGTGATTTCATTGTTTTAGAAATGCCTTTTGGCCAAAGATTATGGGAAACCCAACAGATAGGCATTTTAAGTGGAAGTTTGGAATCTGGTTTAAGAATAAGTACAAACAAAATACAAAATATGTATAGAGCAAATGATTCTCATTATTTCATAGATAATAAAAATATCAGCAAGTATTTTGTAATAAAAAATTACAGTAAAACAGAAGCTTTAAACTTTTTTTTTTTTTTTGGCAGAACCGGGGATTGAACTCAGACCCTTGCGCTTGCCAGGAAAGCACTTATTCCACTGAGCCATCTCTCCGCGCCCCCCCTTAAACTTATTTTTTGTCGCATGCATTTTTCCCTAAGCTTTATTATGCTCTACACAGGCAGGAATCATTTTCAATTTGTTCTCCTCTATGTCCAGTTTACACTACAACGCCATTCATAGGATTGGGACTCAAGAAATAGTTTGGATAAAAGCCAATAGGAGTTGGTTTTCTAATTAGCTGGGGTTGAAACAACGGTGATGGTTTTTCATCTACATTTCATGCTCCTGTAGAGAACATTTCCTCAAGCATCTTAATCTGAGGCAACCCACCAGATAAAACTCTGAATAAGATGTTTGAAATGCAACCTAATTTAGATATAGGATTAATGGTAGGTAGTCAGGAGGAAGGCATGGATGAACTCTGTAATTGGAATCTGGTGGCTAACACGAAGGCTTTTCAGAAGTTAAAACATGCTGATAATTTCATTTGGTAGGATAAGAAGTTCCACACTACTTGGTAAATTCATAACAATCAAAGTAGAAGCGATACTAAGAAATATTTCCTTCAGGTGGAGGTGGAGCGCAATCAGAGAAGTCTGAAATTGAATACGATGAAAACAAAGGCCTTAGGAAAACAGAGAAGCAACACGCTTGGAATTTTGTATTAAAAGTCTTAATTTGGCAAATGAGCACCAGCTATGCTTTCTCCACGTTGATTCGGCAGTGACTCTGAGGGAAGTGACATCCACGCATGCCTCCCTCCTTAGCCCAGCCGGCAAAGATTTATACATTATGGTGTAAGATTTTGGTATAAGATGTAAAATGATGTACATAGAATAAACACAATAAAAAATTTATGACTGCGAACAATACTGAATGCACCATTAACATGCTTCAATTAAAATTATTAAAATTATTTTATAAAGAGAATTAGTGGCATGGGGAAACTGATTTTTATGTTTTTAGGGTACGTGTATAATAAAGTATTAAAAAGAATAAGCTTGGAAGTTACACATGGCTGGGCCTTAATCCTGCTAACCATAGCATTTGCCTTACTTTTTTTTTTTTTTTTTTTTTTTTGGTGGTCCCAGGGATTGAACTCAGGTCCTTGCACTTGCCAGGCAACCACTTATTTTACTGAGCTATCTCCCTGGCCCTTCCCTTCTCTTTTGAATTTTCATTCTATCATCTGCAGAATTACATTTTTAAAATTACCAAGCTAGCAAGTTTATGTGTGAATTCCTACAGCAACTTAACACTGTTTCAGCAAAGGATGGCTAGCAATTGCTGTAGCTGTGATGGAGGGTACAATTATGCGGTGAAACACGGTATCCAAAGCAAACACACAACATTTTGATTTCGATTGGTTTTAGTGCCAGGGCTCTAAGCTTTCTTTATCCTTTTCTAGACTTACACATTTTCCTACAAAAGACTTTTGTATTAAGAATAGCTCATTGTAAATGTATTAAAAGCAAAATTAAACGCCATGTTCATAAGGCATCCTTAGAATTAAAACTCTTGCCTCACAGACATCATGTGTATTCGGCCCTCGGTTCACCAACTCTCACGAAACTCTTACATCCTAGGAGAGAAAAAAGGTCTTCACAACCATTTCGAGAACTGTCTTCAGCCTAATGTCTGCCCGCTTCCCTGATACTCCCCAGATCAGTTTTCTCTTCCATCACATCCAAGGCAATGGGAAATACGCCAAGCGCAGCCTACCCCAGAAGTGTGAGAATTACATCTGCTTACTTTTCTTGGAAAGAACGCTCAGGCATTTAAAAAATTCAGACACATTGATTGAGCTATTGCTAAGCACACAAATCAGCTGAGGCAATTATTCAAAAAATGGAGTATGAAAGTTCTATGATCAACTATTTAAATAAAATACTATCCAATCTCTTTCTCTCTCAATGGTTAGCTTTTGGTGCAAATGTCAGGTGAGACACGAAGTACAGTTTCATGGTCATTTTGGCTGACAGTTTAGTCTTTGTAATTGGAAACCCAGATGGCCCAAACCCCACTGAAAATTCATAGCCCTTTCATTCACGTAAAATGTTTGCAGGGTTTCCTTATGGTTTTGAATGTCAGGAATCATTGCAGCAGGATGTTTATTTGCCTAAGGTAAAATATTTGATTAATCATCTATAAGTAACAAATAAATAAATACCTCATGCTGGTACAGCTGTCAAGATTTTGCCCAAAGAGTAGATGCTACTTCTTTTCTAGAGGTTTTCCTGAATGAGCTCTTTAGGTAGAAAAGAGCCAAGAGCTAAGAAACATCAAACAGCCTAAATTTCTTAGAAATAAAAGTTAATCCTTCAAACTATTGGACAATTCTGTTATTTCTTCAAAACTGCAAACCCATTTTCAACAACTTTCAGACTGAATTTCACATCAAGCAACTCTCCTATAGTGATCGCAGTTTTATAGCAAGAATAGTTATGAGAAATTCTAAAGTAATTGCAGGACTCGTGCCTGTCTTTGGAGTATAACACAAATCATGGGCATTACTATCAAGGTATGACAGCAACCTAGTTAAGTTACCGGTGATGGTTATTTTTCTTACGTTACTTATAATATAATTTTCCCAAATAAACATTGTCTACTAACTTTTTTATTATGATTTAAAATAGATTATTTAGTTTCATCAATGTAAATCATGAAATCAGAGTAAAATAGATCTAAAATATTAATTATGGAAATATGATGGACAGGCTGGTATTAACTAAAAGAAGCAAAAATTGTTCTTTGTTGGTGTCCCCCTAAAAAATCTGTATCAAAACTCTCGCAATCAGCCATTCAAGTCAGTCAGCTCTCCAGGGAGGGATGTATTTTATAGCTAATTCACCCTGGTGAGCTTAAAATAAAATAATATGGCTTCCAAAAGAATCTAGATCAAGCTCTTGCATTATAAATTTCCTCTTTCAAGAGCCAGGGAGATAGCTGAGCAGCACAACACCTGCCTGACAAGTGCAAGGTCCTGAGAAAAATAAAATAATAATAAATTCCTTTTGTCATAGTATATAAGTAGATCTATGGGATTTTATAGAAGTATTTCATTTGAGAACAAATAAGACCATTCCCATCAGATTACAGGTTGTGAAAAATTACGTGGCTTAATTTATTAAGAAATAACTTTCAGATGTTTAGATATGCCAACCAAAAACAACAATGGTAAGAAAGCCTGTTGCATACCTTCATGTGCCTCATTGTCATTCTCACCACTTTAAGCACCTTTTTATTTTTTTATTTTTATTTATTTATTTATTTTTTTATTTTTTTGCAGAACCGGGGATTGAACTCAGGCCCTTGCACTTGCTAGGGAAGCGCTTATTCCACTGAGCCATCTCCCCAGCCCCTAAGTACCTTTTTAAAAACCAAAGTGCTAAGCAATTGAGACACCTCAGAACTCAATGATTCCCAACAAGGTCAGGGTGATCCTGCTAGGACACTCACTAAGTTCCTCCTCATCTTGATGAACCCTGCCCTAGGGCTAGACCAGATGTCAAGATGTTAGACCTCTGCAGCCCAGGAGCTCAGAGTGTCACCATGCGCTGGGCCTTAACATTTCTGTTTTTTTATGATGCCCCTCTGTTCTTATTACTGGTCATTTGCGTGCACAGTGCGTGCCTTCCTTGGGGAGCCCATACCTGTCACGGCACACTTTCATGACTTTTCTCATCCCATCCCACTCCCCTTCCTCTATCTCTTCTCCTTTCTTGAGAAAAATCTCTCCCCCTACTTTCTATGATCTCCTCTTTATTTTACTCTTTATTTGTATTTTGAGCTTCTCACAGAAGAGAAATTGTGACAGTTAAGCTTGTGTGTCTGACTTACTTCACTCAATGCCATCAGCTCAAAACATGTCTATTTTCCTCCGAACAACTTGACTCAAATTTATCTTTCTTTATGGCAGATTAGCTCGCTGTTCAAAAATATTTTGTTTTCTGCAATGGCTTAACTGAAAACTGATCATCAAAATAAATCATTAATTCTATTGTTCAGATGATTCTCAAGTTTAGTCCTAAGATAAACCACATTACCTTCTGAATTAATTGGCACTCAAAAGAAGGAAAAAAAATAACACAGTTCTCTACTCCAAACACCCCAGTTCTTATACTTTCTCTCAGCTAACTTACCTAAGTCATCTAATTCCAGAAAAGCAAAGACAAATTTAACTATGTCACATTATCTGACATGCCTCAGCAATCACAGTACCTACTAGAAGGCATGTGGTCCAGTTTTATTTCCAAATATTATTATAAACTAGGCTCTACTATATTAGATACATTGAGTCTTCCTAAAAGGAGGCAATGTATATATTATATATTGAGAGTTCTTAAATAAATAAAATTCTAAACCAATCATGTTCTTAGTTTAAAAACTTCTGTGGTTTCCAGGCTTTTTCATACAAATGAAAAAAGTTAGGGCCAGAGAGATAGCTCAGTAGAATAAGCTCCTGCCTGGCAAGTTGAAGGTCCTTAGTTCAATCCCTGGTACCACCGAAGGGGGGGGGAACCACACTCTAAAATTGACAATATTAATCATCATCCTTGTAGTAGTAGCACAACTCTTAATATTTTAGTTACTTGTTACTTTGTATTCTGAAAACACAAAGGGCTTTAACTCTTTAAATCTCACTGTGATTCACTAGGTCTTCCATAGTGAATTTCAGAAAGTTGTATGAACTGTCTAGATTGCACAACTTATCACTGATGGAGAGAGTCAGGACTTAGAGACCTGTCATTTTGAGTTCAAAAACCACATTCTACTAAACTGTTTGATTTTTAAGCCCATGATAATAAATTATATTTGACAATTTGAATGAATTATCCCAGTTACAAAATACAAAAGCAAACATTCTGCTTACTTATCTCTAATTCTGCAAAGGTAAGAATGCTATGATTGGATAATATAACCTTTTATCTACAAAGGCCATTTCACGCTTTCAAAACAGTTGCATATCTAATATTTCATTCTATTATTGCCAAAAGCCTGGGCAGGAGGCAGAACAGATGTGACTATTATCCCTACTTGACAGGTAAGAAAACAAAGATGCAAAGAGGTGAGGAGTTCATGTTAGGAATTAGGGTAGAAAGCACCTGCTTAGGCAAGCACAGGGACCCACATGCCGTGCCAGCCCTGCCCTGGGGCATGCTGAGCTGGCCACCAAGTCCGGGTGTGGTAGCACATGCCTGTAATCCCAGTGCTGGGGAGGCTGAAAACAGGAGGATTGCTACGAGTCTGAGCTGCGTACTGAGATCCTGTACAAAAATATATAAGTTTAAGGAAAGAAATTAGGGTAGAACCAATTACTGATTACCAGTCTGAAATAAAATACTTAATAAAATCTGTTTATTACACACATATTCATATTCATTCATTCATATTTTCCATCTCTGTGGGTCTCTCTCTCTCTCTCTCTCTCTCTCTCTCTCTCTCTCTCTCATGCTTCAGCCTTTTAAATGTTCAAAGTCACTGGAGTACAAACTCAACAAACCCACTGCCAGAATAGCAACAGGGAACAGGCGAGAAAGCCCAGCAGACACTAATTTTGTGGTTTAAAAATTCTGCGATGGTTGACTGAGAGCTTCCCTTATAGTCTAATTCATCCTTGACATTAATCTACATTGAGCAGATTTTGTGGCCTTTACAGAACAATAACCTTGAATTCAGAAACAATTCTGTATTGGCAATGGAGTTCAACTTGTTTTGATTCCAGTCTATTTACATATGTTCTCTCTTCATTGTCTGGAAGCACACTCTCTTCTCACTCTCTTTACCTGATCCTATACATCCCAGCTCACATGGCATTGATATATAAATATGAAAGAGATGGGCTGGCAAGATAGCTCAGCAGACTAAGTGCTTGCTTAGGCAAGCACAAAGACCTGGGTTCGATCCCCAGAACCATATGCTGCACCGGGCACACTGAGAGGGCCACCAAGTCCAGGCATGGTAACACATGCCAATAATCCCAGTGCTGGGGAAGCTGAAAACAGGAGGATCACTACAAGTCTGAGCTGCATGGTGAGACCCTGTACCTACATAAAAAGTATTTTATAGGATCCTATTTGTTTATAGGATAAACATATGTTCCAAGACAAACTGTAAAAATATCAACATTTTATAGCTAAGAAAATTAATGACCTACAATATGTATACATTTCAGAGACTTTCAACTATAAAACATTAAACATTCAATACTTTCCACATAAGTAGTTTTATGGAACTAAGGTAGTAAGTAAAATTTATAATCTTAATAAAATATTTTAGTATAATGGCATATACATTATAATCTGAGTTCTACATCTAGATTTTCACTGAAGAAATGAGAAAGATTTTTAAAAAGAGAGAGAGAATGAAGAACAAAGATAAAATACGTGATTTTACAATTTTAATCTATGGTCTATGTATCACATGTCATGCTGCCCTCTAAAAGCTTATCCCTTTCAGGGAAAAATATCATTTTGCCAACACAATAGTATCGAATAATTTTCCAAGCTCAAAATCAGCCACTGAAGTTAACAGAGGCAAGAGTGACTGACAGGTTCAAAATACAACCAAAATTACCCACAAAGTGATTTAAACAGTGAACTAGAGTTGCTACGGACAGCAGTACAATGAATTAAGCCCTATGTAAAATCTGAGAAAGCACCTGTAAAATATAACCTTTGTTTTGGTTTTGGCTGAACCGGGGATTGAACTCAGGCCCTTGCACTTGCCAGGAAAGTGTTTATTCCACTGAACCATCTCCCCAGCTCCCTAACCTTTGTGAAAATAAAGTCACAGTCAAGATTGACAGAAGGACGAAAAAAGAAAAGAAAGAAAGAGAAAGAGAAAAGAAAAGATAAAACAATTCAAGACTTGAAGTTCAGGGAGGCCAATGAAGCCAAAATGGTGAGTACAATAAACGGCCACAGGAGATGGAAGGCTCACAACAAACCCTGAACCAGAAACAGCACACTGATTCATAGGCACATGGTCACTCACGGGTCTCCAGAAAGTCACATGGCAAACAAAAGGCCTTTGCCCCACTGAGGCTCCAAACAGCACAGACAGAAGGGAGCAGGAGGCTCGGAGTTGGAGGCTGTGGGGCAGGGGGTAAAGGGGCTGCTCAGAGACCTAGAGATAAACAGCTTGAAGAATTAATCCCAAAGAAGCTTAGGCAAAGAGATCAAAATTACAGCCAGGACAGTGAGTGACTCTTTGGCTTCAGGGAGCCCAGTGATTCAGGCAGCTCCAGGGAACCCAATGACTCAGAGGACAGACTGAGAACAACACTTCCAGAATATTCCCGGGGTCATGGTTGGCGGGATTTATGTGTGTCTATGGAGGGGCGTCCTGCAGGGTCGTGGGGCTATGACCCACACACAGATAGGCGCTTGCTACGAAAGGTGCGCGTGATGCTCTGTGGCGTGGCTATCTCACTGCAGTTACGATAACACGAGTATATTTCAGAATAGCTAAAGGAGAGGATGTCAGATGTTCTCACTGCAAAGCAGTGCTAAATACTTCAAGTGATGGTCATGCTAATTACTCTGATACGATCACTCACGAGGGGTTTCTTCTCTAAATCTGAACCCGAAAATCTTCTGTTATGATACGCTCATGTACTATAACTTAGCACTATATATATATATGGTTTGAAAATTAAAAGGTTTAAGGATTGCTAGCCAAACACATTATATCTAGCCCTGCCACTGTTCCTACTTTATTATCACTTTCTGGAATGACCAAGGACAGGAGGGAAGGGATAAAGAGATGTGGAGAGGGAGAAGTACCTGTGAAAACACTGTCTCTGTGAACAGAGACAAGATACAAAAGTGAGTAATGTGTAGAAGAAAACCTTCTGAAATTTTTGGTTGTTGTTATTATTTTGCTTTTTTTGATACAGGTTCTCACTACGCAGTTCAGACTCCGAAGTGATCCTTCTGTGTCAGCCTCCCCAGCTCTGGGATTACAGGCGTACACCAACATGCCTGGGGCCGGCACAGTATACTTTACCAGGAATCAAACTCAGGTCCTTGCACTTGCCAGGCAGGTGCTTAGGCCACTGAGCTATCTCCCCAGCCCATTGGGTATTTTTCTGGTAGTTGCATTCATACAAATGTAATATCGCCTTATCCTTCCAATGCAAGCTTACAGACGCTAGCTAGAGAAGCACTTGCCGCCTTGGTTTCCACCCTGCAGTCTTTCTCCAAGACTATGCCGCTCCACAAGGAGCAGTCAGCCTTAGATAGTCGTCTCACATTTTTCATTCCTTTGACAAGAATTTCTTGTATGGCTAACATACGACACTAGGCACTGGATGCACAGGACTAACAGAATCCCTTTTTTCTTAGAGCTCACACACTCGTGGTAAAGGAAGAAATTACAGAGGTGAATGGTAAATAGATCATTAAAGCAGAGCAAGTGTTTAGAAGATGACAGAGGCTGCTGGGTGCAGGATAAAGAGGAAGAACCATGTCGAATCTGAGATAAAGACCTGCCTGAAAATGCAACATTCAGACTCAGGTCTAAGGATACAATGAGCCAGCCCAGAGGAGTTCTAAGGAAAACATACTCAAAGCAGAAGGAATAGAATATTTCTAGGCTCAAATTTGGAGAAGAAAGCCCTCAAGGTAGAGCCTTTTGATCCAGAGACAAGAAGCCAGAGATGAATCTGGAGACCTAAGCTGGGCATCGCTCTGAAAGGGACTCCTGGTCTAGGGAAAACAATTGGACTAGGTGAACCTTAAGGCTGTGACAGGGTGAGACAAGGCTAGTCGGTGCGATGGCCTCATTGATGTTTTTAAAAGACCACTAGGAGTCCAGGGCGTGACCTCCGCCAACTGCAGGTAGAAGGCAAGGGGAAGAACAGATAGGATGCTGGACTAGTTTTAGGCAAGACATAACAGCGGCCTACATTAAGCGAGCAGCAGTTAAAATGAGCAGATGCGTGAAGCACTTGGAAGCCTGTTTTATAAGGAAAAGCCACAGAAGTACTTGTGCAGAGAATGTAGAGTCACAGAAAGCGGAAGGGAACTAGGTTTGCTGGCTAAGCAATGAATGCACTG
This sequence comes from Octodon degus, assembly GCF_000260255.1. Classification (NCBI taxonomy): domain Eukaryota; kingdom Metazoa; phylum Chordata; class Mammalia; order Rodentia; family Octodontidae; genus Octodon; species Octodon degus. Next base: position 1,119,527 of record NW_004524581.1, on the reverse strand, counting down.
TGCTGTGTCCTGGGGCGGATTGGACTCCGAGAAATAACTGCTTCCTGAGGACTCAGTAAATAAAGACAAAGGTCAAAGGAGGAGAGTCCACAAAGAAAACCAGAAATTCCAGACAAATAGGAAGACACTGGGCAGTGTCTATTAGGGAGTTAGTGGCAACAAAGTATTTTTCAAGGGAATGGAATGACTAACTTTCCTTTTGATTTTCACTAAAGCTACATTTTAAAAATACAAACTGCTTTAGCGTCCTAGTTTCTAGTGCTCTGCTATCAATCGTTCATTACAAATGAATGCTGTTTTAGTCTAGAAACCATAAGCACTGCTCTCCCTTGCATTATTTTTTTTACTACTGAAAAATACTTTTACTCTGGATTCCCTCCTCAGATTCCTTTAAGCATAAGTGTATCACAGCAACAGAAGCGTCTCAGAAACGGAATTACATAAAAAGAAAGCTGCTAAGACCCACCCTCCTCTTCTGTGTTTTAAAAATTAAATACATCCTAAAAAGATGCAAACTAAAGCCTGTAACTTCATTGTGGTGAGCTTGTTTTCAAAAATCCCTAAGTGTTTCCAGTGCCTGGATTCCTCCAGATTGATGTAGCAAAATGGCAATCCACCTGAACTACATCAAAATTAGACTGCCATCTTTGCAGTGCAAAGAATTCCTTAACCTTGAAGGAACACACTGATTATCAACTTGACAGGATAATCCATGCAGGAAACCTGTTTAACAGATTTGATTTTCATACTAAGTTGCTGCAGACAAAAAAAAATTAAAAAAAAAATAGGCAGAAAAGCAGGCAACAGAGAACACGAAAGTGAGTCAGTATTAATCACACATTGACTCATCCGACATCGTATCAGCCTCATTACCCTCCTCTCCATTTATTTCCTAAGCTTAAAATTCTATTGTAAATGACACCATTCAGAAAAATGACTTCATCACGAGGCTCATTAAAATTTCTGTGCTGAATACAGTATTATGGAGTTCTAAATGTCAGTAAGGCAAGCCTTTTGCCCCACAGTTAATACAATGAATACCTCATTTCACTTTTGACTCTCAAACTTGACATCATCTGCATCACGTAGTCCTCATTTTGGATCATTTTAGCCATTAAAAATCAGCTGCATAAAATATAAAAAGCTGTGTTTTAAAAAAAAAAGTCAGCTGCTCAGCTGCCTCCAATTCTGCTGAAAATAAGAGGAAATAAATACAAAATAGAAAAGTAATTTCAATCAATCACTCACATTTTGGAAAACGATGAGTGCTTAGCTACCTGTTTGCTTATAGTTCCTGCCCCCTCGGAGTTCTGCCTGAATATTACGGAACCAGATGCTCTACGGCGAACTAAAAGTGAGTTTGCCAGCGTAATTTTCTTAGCCTGTCCTGATGCACATATCGGTCAGGTTGCTGTTGTTACGGGAGCCACGAGAAGGCTACTTCATTCGCTAGTGAAAGTCCCAAAGTAACTTTCTACTTATTCTTACCCTCAGTCCTAAACCTACCAAAATTCAAATGTTTCTTCCCACAGTGTTTAATCAACCTTTTCTCACATTGTAAAAGACAGTCTTCGCTAGGCAGCTTATGGACCGAGTTAGCTACAGAAAGACCTGTGGCAGAGTTGAGCGCTCAGCCCCACCACACCGAGAAGAATTAAACTAAAACCAGGCTGTCGGACTTCACCACAAAGGAGTTTCTCAGGCACAGTGGAAAGAAACCTTTCCCCCACATTCAGGGCCCATTTTGATGAAGTTTAAAAATGCACAATAACCAGAGTTTTAAAACAATTTTCATTTCCTTTAAACTCTGTAGGCTGAGTAGCTGGCTTAGAGCACCTGAGTTCTGATGGTCACTTTAAATCAATGCACCTACGTGGGATAATGGCCTCTAAACACCTGGGCACACTTTGTGCTACGCTTGTCCCTAAGATGTTCTTGTCGGAGCAACCACATGGCGCTCCACTTGCTGGAACTTTACTTTCTGAATAGTGGTTCAATTACTTTATCCTAGTGTTAATAGGGTTCTGCCTGGTTACATCTTTCAAGTCACCAGAAAGAACCCGTTCAGGTCTGGCAAGCGCAAGGGCATGAGTTCAATCCCTGCTTCAGCCAAAAAGCAAAAACAACTTGACGCAAGAACCTGTTCAGCTCTCCTCAGATGATGACAGTATTTCATATCACAGTTATTCTCCGGCCATACTAGGTATCAAGAGTCAGCGGCGAGATTTCTAGGACAGGAAAGCCTAACTCCAAAAATGTGGCCTGAGGCATGGCCCAAGATTTTTAATAGGAACTGGTGTGGTATAGCTATGGCAGGGAGAATCATGTTTCTTATAGGCTTAGGTGTCAAAATATTTGGATTATGTTAAACTAAACTCTCACACACGGTTTGCCACTGCCTTTTCCCCCTCACAACCCCCTCCTCAAATTTTCAAGTTTCTCTTCACTTTTTGGAAAACATAGTAAGCAAAATAGGGCACCTTCAAGCACTCTCAATTGGAAATAACGTTTCAGAAGATGCAAACAGTGTTGTAAAAAACACCACATTTTGTGAAGTGGAGTTTACAAAATTAAAAAGACTAAATTTGTAAATGAAGGTGGACAGAGAGAGCCAGAGGAAACCTTTTAGTTACAACATCAGGTAAGAACAAAGGACGGAGACAGAGCTTAATCAGGTGTTTATTCTCGGAACAGACTTGTGTTTGCATATATGATATAAACTTGCTAATTTTCCATACTCTGTCTCTGTCTTGGCATCACACAACTTCTTTTTGCCCCACTCCCCCCACCGTGCCTCTTTCTCTGTGTCTAACGCTCCATCTGTTTCTCTGCTGGTCTCTCAGAGTCTCAGAGTCCTGAGCTCCTACAGCACTAATCTAAGCCTCTTTTCATTTAGAATACTCTGTTTAGATAATGTTACTGCAAATACTACCATTCATTGACAATGTCAGAAACATATTTCACACCTGACTTCTTTTCAGGAAATAAGGGTTCTCCCCCACGCAGGTACCTGCGGCTCACCCTAGTCAGAACTGAATGCAACTTCTTTTCCTACAAATCGTTATTAGGTCTCTCAACTTTAGATGGAGGTGTCACCCTTGGCCTGCTATCTGCTAATAATACTCAATTTTATTTTATTTTCAATAATTTATTTTGGTACCAGGGATTGGTCAAACTCAGGACCTTATACTTACCAGGCAGGCGCTTCTGCCACTGAGCTATCTCCCCAGTCCCTCCAACAGTACTCTAAAGAATACCTCTGACCCTTACCTCTTCTCATAAACTACATTCCATCACCAAGACTTATTAGCCATTTCCATCACCTGCATATTTCTAGGTATCGAAGAATTTCACCAATGGACTAGACTTTGTTCCTTAAATCTCCAACCTTGTCCCTTGAACGATGTAGTATACAGAGTCCTTTCCATATATTATACTGAAATTTTTTAAAACAAAACAATTCTGCATGTAAAACTGGAAAGTTCAAATAAGATCTGTTTATGAGCTAATGATATTTTACCAATAGAAATTTTGTGGGTTCAATGCTATATTATGGTTATGCAAGATTTTATAATTTGGGGGAGCCCGGGATAGGGTGTGTGAGCACCCTATTTCTGCAAATTCTTGTGACTTTAACAGTTGGAAAATTAGAAGTTAATATGAAGTAGTCATTTAATTATATTCTCTTTTCTCTGCCTCACTCTTTCTTAAAGCACTTAAATAACTTCTATACGCCCTTAATTAAGGCTACCATCCTAGCAATAGTTTTAGCCCCATTTAAATTCTAGCCTAAGGCCTGCTCTATTCTGTTTCCCTTCTTTCACCTCTAGAACTCTACTAGTTTCTTCTAATGTCTAAAAAAAGTCTCTTACTCTTTTACCTTAAAAACTTCAAGTGGGATGTTCCATTTGCCTAAATGCATTCCCCAGATCTTTGTTTTCACTTCTCATCTGCCCACTTTTTAGATTCCTCTATATCAGGGAAGTTTCCCAGCCTTCCAGTACAGACTCCTCTCTTCAGTCTACATGAATTAACTCCTCTGATCGCAATCCTCACAGAACGCTTTACTTCTTTTTTCATAATATTCTTCATATTTGAAGTTTTATGCTCAATGTCTCTTCTCACATCAGTAGTTTATAAATCCAACCTGGATCGAGAATTCATGTCTGGCAAGAAAATAGTTCTTGAATAAATAAATGTACGAAGCTTGTAAACTGCTGCTAAAATCCAATCCATCATTTTTCAAAGAAGGTCCTACACTCCTAGATATATTGATCTATTGAGTGATATTGCTATCTTTCCAGAAATAATGATTTTTTTATAATATCATATAAGCCAATATTACAGATTGATGGTACAACAAATATTACAGATTCTGGAGGAATTGATAGGCTATTCTAGATGTTAAATTAGATCATAGTGTAGTTTATACATATATTGCCATAATTTAATTTAAATAACTAGCAAATGGGAAATGGATACAAATATATATTTTGGTTCTTGTAAAAACTCTATGGGGAGCCTATAGATTGCATTCCATTCAATATATGATAGAAGAGAAACTATGAACGATAGCCAATTGCTATAATTTTTTCCACTATTATCCTGTCATATGAGCTCAAGTTTTTACATTCCTACTGCAGTTTACAGTAACACAAAGTGCCTGGAACCCTTGTAAAACATTTTCAAGTCTATTGCACAGATGTCAAGATAAGTACTACATTATTTCAAGAACCAAAAAGTGTCTGTGGAACAAGAAATCATCAGTTGGAGATTCAATTCTTGATTGTAAAAATGGAGTAGACAACAAGAATAGAACTAATTAATACTCCAACTAGGAATAGAAGACAGGTTTCTCAAGGAACAGTGAAAACTTGCCCATATTTGCACATGGATTTTTGCAATTTCAGTAAATGACCCATTTGCAAGTATTTCTATCTGCCATGTTAAATCCTTGACTTCTCATTGAAATCTTTAAAAGTACAAGTAAGTGTTAAATGTCTAAATTTGGGAGCATCAAGCGTAGAGTTCACATTTCTGATAAAGACAGATCTAGGAATCAATTGAACATTAAAATTACTAATTGTCTTGAGATATTTATGACTTTTAAGACTTAGTTTTTAGGCTTTCTATGTGTTTGCTTTATGTTATATTCCAAATAAGGGAGTAGGGAGATAAAAGCAATAAAAAGGTTTATGTTGTATTCCAGGAACAAATTCATAAGAAAAAAGATATGATGCTATTAATTTGGGGGGGCTTCAAATTAATGTTCTACCAATGTACTGTGTCTCACGGGCACTCCTACCATTTATCTTTTTAATAGTAATTTTTTTCAAAAAAGACATGTGACACGTCTACCTGTTTATACAATAGATGTTTTTATTATGCAAATTAGGGCTGATCATAACCCCCTTTACTGAGATTTAATATACTCCCTTTGATATTAAAATCATGTATAAAAGCTTGTAGTGGACAAGTAAATAAAGAACTAGGCCCTCCCCTTTGCATCTTATCTGTAGTAAGGTTTTGGGAAGGAAGCAGAGCTCTCGCTCTCTTCTCTTCCAGAAAGCCAGTTAGCAAATGTTCACATGGCAGCCTGAGCTGACCCAGGAAGACCTAGGTATAGGCCTATTTTCTGCTACTTCCCACTGGAGCCACGATTCCACAGCCTCTCTGAGTTCCACACACCTCATCTGCAAAATGAGGATGACATGCCATCTACCTCATGGGTTGTGGTGAGGATCTAACCATAGTAAATGAGATAACTTAGGTGCCCAGGAATGATGAATGCAAATTCATTGGTAGTTATCATCACAATGCAGGAACACTAGACAAGGGCTGAGAAACGAAAAGGTGCTCCACTTTCCAAGAGTGGCATAGTGGTAATGTCACTGAGACCCAGGGGAAGGCTTGGCTACTTTACGCAGTTGGCACCTGTGGCTTGGTGGGTGGCTGGATTGGCAGCAGCAGAATGCTGGCTTTACCACCCACATGCATGTCCCCTTTCCGATAACTGGGGCGCTTGTGCTTTAGCATCTAGCACTCTAGATTTCACTTCAGAAAAATTAAAACTGACTTGTTGTTAGGACGTGGGCCTGGGGGGCACACTCAGGTATAAGCTGGAAGGGTTTCTCTCCCTCCCTAGCTCTTTGCTTCCCTAGCTGGTCCTCTGCTTCCTGGCCACCAGGAAGTAAGAAACTTTACCTGTCTAGCACTTCCACTGTTCCTGCCTTGGAGCCAGTGGACCGTGAGCTGGAAATGTGAGTCCAAAATCTGCTTCTCCTGTAAATTGCAGGGGCTGGGTTTGCGCCCCCACCCCCAGGAGAAAGAGACTAGGCAGGCAGTGATGCTGAGGGTGTTCATGGGCAAGTACTCCTCTAGGGCTTATGTTTGAGGGCAAGGTTCTTCTGGACCAGTTAAAACGCAGGTACCAGGTACCAACCCAGACATTAAAGTGTGGTAGATCTGAACTAGTATCCCACTACCTGAATTTTTCACACCTCAACATTTCGTGTGTGTGTGTGTGTGTGTGTGTGTGTGTGTTACTATGAATAAGGAAACACTAAAATTGATTGTGTGAGTTTTTATTAAATTAGACCAGCAGAGATTTCTGTCTCTCCTTGAAGTACCCTAGCGTCCCCCAATTAAATGTCTTCAAATATCTACATTTAAAAGATAAACCTTGAACTTCTATAAAGGGTTGACATAAGACATAAGAAATAATCCTGTAATGTCAACATTACTAACACATAACATGTCTTTTCCCAGTGTTAGTAATTATATATCTTTTTATTATAAACTGCCTTAAAATTTTATCTGAAAATATGGGTAGAAGAAAGATAATTATAAATGATCACAAATTACTCTTCCCGTTGAATCTGACAACCAGGAACTTCTCTGAATTAGGGCAAGTAGCCTTAGGCAGACAACAGCCAGCTAGCTGTCCAGCCTAATCAACCCAAACTCAATGAAGCAAAAGTGGAAATAAGTAGAAATTATAGAGGTTCTGTCCTTGGTATAAGAAAGGAGTATTTGCAATACGCATGTGTGCAAAATGGTTTTGGTTCAGCTTCATTTCTGCTGCAAACCTACTCATATAGTTCTTGTGATTTGGTTCTTTTATTGTGGTTCTGTTTTAATGTTGTTTATTTCTTGGGCTAGGAAAAACATGAGCGTCTTCAAAGTTAAAAAAAAAAATCCATTCATTGCACATTTGATCATGTAATAATTTATTGAGAATACTTATTAACAGATTGTATTTAAACCATGATTCTGACAGCTCTTAGAACTTGCCCTGCTCCCTTCCTCCAACACATTCACAAAATAACTTTAAAATCTATCAGAACTTGGAGAAAGCCTCCGCTCAGTGAGAGAATCTTTAAACACTGAACTGATCCTCTCTGACTGCGCATGGTAGGTGCTTGCTGAGAACTGACTGAAACAGGGCAAGGAGTTCTTTTAAGAATTAGCAACAGGAGAGGCCGGGGAGATGGCTCAGTAGAAAAAGTGCTTGCCTGGCAAGCGCAAGGGCCTGAGTTCAATTCCCGGTTCTGCCAAAAAAAAGAACTGCCAACAGGAGACTGGCAATTGGATATCGCACTGCACACTGCACAACAAATGAGCTATTTCGCCCTTATTCCTTTATCTTCTTCCACTTGAGTAGGATTTTTTAAATTTACATCAACCATAACTCATACACTGATTCTAATAGAAACAGGCCACTCACAATATTATCATGCAGAATCTGTTTCATGGCATTCTACGTATGATAATGTTGTAAAGTCATGAGGGAATAAAAAGCGAGGGAGTGGACCCTTCAAGAAAGCTCTTAAAATGTCTCAAAACAAGAAATTCCATCGACCACTTGATGGCCACGTGTCAGCCATGCATTTCCTGGTTAGACAATAACACACGAAAGCATACATTGTGATAACCTGGTTCAGCTGACATTTCAGCCAAGTAAAGAAAACATGAAGAATATACTTGTGCTTGAATAAAACACAAATATTTATCATATTCTTTTAAACACTAAGTAGAGCCTTTGGTCCTTTTGCGTGATTGTTACTGATTCTGGTAGTGTTATACACACTTGCATCAAATTTCTTTGTCCAATCTCCTTTTACCATTATTTAGGGCACTTTGAACTTTTTAATCTTCAAGTATCAAATGACATCTTTAAGTAAAATAAGAAGTTTTTAGGATCATTTCATATTTCTGAATTAATCTTTTAAACAAATAAATGAAACATTATTTTTATAGAGTTGACTCTACCTTAATATTTTGAGAATTCAGATGTCCCCTTCCACAACAAGTAGACTCCTTTTATTCCCTCTTAGGATAACAAAGAAAGGATTATGTTTTCCCCATAAGAGCAAAGAGGCAAGACATTTTGTATAGTTTGAGGTGAAATAACTATAAGCAAGCTATCGAGAAATACATTTGCTCATCTCAACTATTGGATTTCCTTTGAAAATCCCTCCAGAAGCTTAAAGAAAACCTGTCATCTATAAGAACATGATCCATCCTTCAAACTCCAGTATCAGTGAAAGCAAGTGACTGCTCATCTGACACCAGACGCCCTGCAGGTAAGGGGCAGCATCCCTTGTAGCATGTGCAGGGACTTAAACAGTGGGTCCACGGATGCAGGATGACTAACAGCTATATTTACCCTGAAGGAGGATTTCAAAAGAATGAAATAATGAAGAGAGAATAAACAGAGTCTCAGACAATATTTTAACACCGAGTAATTTCACATTTGAAAACAAAGTATCTGTATTGTTCTTGAAAATCTAGCACATTTGACAGTATTGGGTCTGTTTCTCTACTCAAGGATCAGGGAATAAAGACCAGCTGGTTCCTTTAGAGGCACAGGTGAAGGGGCAGGTCCAGTTCCATGTCCTGTCCACTTGTCCCACCCAGAGCCCCTGTGATCTCAGTAACGTTTGGGCCAACCTAACCACACATCCACAGAACATAGCCAGTGCACACCTAAGGATGAAAGAAGCATGGGGTGCCATACTCCCTCTTTGCTACACATTATATTCATTTGATAAACTTCTGAAAATTTTAGTTTCCGAAATTGGTACACATTGTAGAGGCAGAGTATGAGCACGTGCCTATACAAAACGTGTAATGATCCAGTTAGGGTAGTTGCCATCTCTAGCTCAAATATTTATCCTTCTATATGCTGAGAAACTTCAGTATCTTTTTTCTAGTTATTTTGAAATTTAACTTATGATAGACTACAGTTATCCACTCTGCTATGGAACACAAGGACTAACCTATCCCAAATAAATGCACTTCTTTTTCTTTGGTGGTCCTGGGGAGTGAACTCAGGGCCTTGCACATGCTAGGCAAGCACTCTACTGCTGAGCTGCATCCCCAGACCAAATAAATGTACTTTGATACCTATTAATAACCTTCCTGTTACCCCAGCCCCTGCCCTGCCCAGTATCTAGTGATGATTTTCTATTCTCTACTTTGATGAGATCAATTTGTTTAATTTCCACAAATGATTAAAACATATAGTACTTGATTTTCTGTGTCTTCTTATTTTAGTTAACATAATATTCTACATTTTCATCTACATTGCTACAAATGACAAGATTTCTTTTTCTATCTTTAAGTTTTTAAGACAATATTTGGGGTCCTTGGTCTAGACCAACCAAATCAAAATTTCAGGCACTAAGACCCAAGCAACAGCATCACTAAAGTTCCCAAAGAGCTTTTGTTGTGAGCCAGGGTGAAAATTACATGGTCTATGCTTATATTTTTGCTCATATTTTCCATAAAAGATTTTTTTGGCTATGTACCCTCATGCATAATTCAAACTTGGCACCCAAAATATTTCCTCACAATCTAAAAAGTTGAAAAATATAATTTTGGGCAAGTAGTAAATATTGATATTTTAAAATAAAACTATTATATCATTCTCTTACCTCCCACTTTTCATCAATTTTTTTGAAGTCTATGAATAAATTCATAAACTTCAGAGATTTTTCTATTGCTTATTTCTGTCTTTTGTGTACTTCCCCCTAGAAAGACTTGCTGCTGCTGCTGCTGCTGCTGCTGCTGCTGCTGCTGCTGCTGCTGCTGCTGCTGCTGCTGCTGCTGCTCCTGTGGTTTGTGTTGGTCTGAATTGGTTTGGCTTGATTTTTGTGTTAGGATTTGTCTCAGTTACTCTTCTCTCTTTGCTGGGACAAATACCCGACACCCAAAATGAAGAAGAAAAGTTTGATTTAGCTCACAGTTACTGGAAATTTCAGCCCATACTTGGTTGCTTCCAAGGCGGAGTGGCACATGGCACAGGGCAGCAGTTCATGGTGGTGGAGAACAGCAAAACATCAAGAGTAAAAGGGAGGAGCAGCACCAACAAGGGCTACAGAGAGCAAGGCTGTCTCCCTTAAATTGCATTCAGGCTAGGCATAGCACTCACACCCATAATCCCAGCACCACCAACACCCATAATCCCAATGGATCATAAGTTAATCACAAACTCTAGAAGTCTGCCCCATGACTGCATGAGGCTTTGGGGGGTCTCCTATACAGACCATCACAGGATTCAAATCCAGTGTTCTGCTCATGCTAATCTACATGTTCTACCACTGAGCGATATTGCAGGAAAAGGAAGATATTTTTGTGCAAGCAAGTTTTTTATTGTACAATCATCCTCTCAGATTCATTGTATGGTAGGTAAATTTTTGGAAGAACAATGCATTCACAATTTGAGAATCTAAAAGATAGCTTCTTTATGCACCCATACTCTTATACTTCTGACCTTATCTATGACCCCACCGCCCTCCCATGAGAACAGAGCTGAAAATTGCCTATGCAGGCAATTTCTTTAAGAATCTTTCCTTAAGAGGAAAGGAAAAAACAAAAAGTAAACTGGGAAAGAAGAGAGAGAGAGAGAGAGAGAGAGAGAGAGAGAGAGAGAGAGAGAGAGAGAGAGAGAGAAACAGACAGAGGGATAGAGAGAGACAGAGACAGAGAGCAGTCACTGACTTGATGCTTGCTATGGGAAAGCAGGACACAGTGCCACCAAAGACTCACTACAAAACCCCTGGAAAGTACACTCTAGACTCATCTGGAAAACCCTGAAGAAGAAAATACACACTGGCACCCATCTTTCACTAATCTTGGATTCCCTGGGGTGATTTCACTTTCATCCTTTTCCAGGTTCATAGATGGAGAAGAAACTCTAGTGGTTAGGGGAGAGTTTGGACTTGATTGGTTTTAGGACCTGCCCCAGGGATTGGCACAGCACATTTCTAGGTATATCTAAGTGGGTTTAGAGGCACAGTCCAGGGCCCATCTCAGCCTTATTCCTCACGCTGGCTCTCTTCCCCTGCTTCCCAGCTGTCATGGTCCGAACATCTCTGCTGCACCACACCCTTCCTATGTGATGTCTCTGCCTTGGATCGTGCCCAGCATGGGCTGAGCAAATTCAACCTCTTCTCTTGAGTTGTAGATATTGTGTGTTGTGTATCACTGACAGGAAGGTGATGAATACGCAACCTCAACAGCACTGTGAGGCAGTGAAGAAGGGAGAGTGGAGCCACAGAATGCTGCCATCAGGTGACACCTAGGTACAGCTGGCTGTTGTGTCAAGGGCTAGACAATCAGGCAGGCTGAGAGCACATCAAGCTGGGCACAGGGCTGTCTCACATCATTCTCTGGAAAATCTCCGTGCTTCCCCACTGTGTCCCCTGATGATCACCAAAATAGGAGAATCTTCTTTACAGAGGTGATGTTGGGTATAAGTGCTAGACAGTCAGACATTGATAGCCAAGTCTTTTAAACAAAGAAAATGTCAAAGGATGTAAGCAGAAGTCTATGACAAAACAGAGAATGAGGCACTCAGGGAGCTATAAGAAGCTTGGCAGTGAGTGTGTATACAAAGAGTTTATGACGATTGACAAGGAGCTAAGCCAAGTTGGACTTTGTGTGCCATGCTAAGGAGCATTCTCTTCATTACAAAGGCCACAGGGAGATAGAGGAGGATCTTAGGCAGGGGTCGCTTAGTAGGAAGAAAAGACTGTCAGGCTAGAGGACATGCTGGGGAAATACTTGGAAAGGAAAATCACACAAATCTGTGGCAGCTAAGTGGCATGGAGGAGAAAAGAGGTTTAGGATGACTCAGAGACTTCTGACTTGGATAACCAGATTGGTGACTAAATTGCATGAATACAAGCCCTGGTTTACTTAAGTTTTTAAACAAACTGGGGCTACAGTTCTCCAGTTATTTTCAGTGAGTCAGACTATCTGAAAAACAAACTGTTAAGAAGGCCCCAAAGACTCACTACAAAACTCCTGGAAAATATATTCTAGGCTCATCTGGAAAACCCTGAAGAGGAAAACAAATACTGGTACCCTTCTTTCACTAATCTTGGATTCCTGTGAGGATTTAATTTTCATCCTCTTCGAGGTTCATAGATGAAAACATCTTTCCAATTTGTACCTAACAAGATGGGAGGCTTTCTCACCTCCTCACCAAGTGGAGCAAGCTCCAGTGTCTTTAGAAAAGCATGCATTTTCACGTTGCTGGGAGTCCTTCACATGATGAGATTGAAGTCCCAAGTTAGAAAACAAAGTGGCCATTCCTTCAGGGGTAGAGAGTCATCAAAAAGGTGTAGATGCAAACCAGGTAAAAGAATAGAATGAGGGCTAGATGTGGCAGCATATGCAGATAATCCCTACATTCTAGGAGGGTGAGACAGGAGCGTTGCAACTTGAGCCCCAACCTTGGCAACATCATGACTTCATGAGACCCTAACTTAAAATATACATACATACATACATACATACATACTCACATGCATACAGGGGATATAGCTCAGTACTGTCAAATAAAAGAAAGGAATAGAGATTGGAGCAACTTAACTACTGAAAGGCACTTGGTTCAAATTTTTCAAAATAAAGAATCTATATTGGACAAGGCTGGCTCACAATCTTCTGCATGTATCATTTGCCAGTGTGAATTCTAGGAAATTCCACCTAGCCTTCGTCATTAGACTAAACCTAAGGTGTTTATCTGACTCTTCACTAATAACGTAACCAGCAGTGAAAGGGGTTTGTACCAGAGTAGACTTCTGCAGGCAGATACAGTAGTTGGACATAGCCTTGCTGTCGTCTCTACTATAGCTTCCTGGTCTGCAGAATTTGGAGCTGGTGGTAAAGACCATGAGATAGAATATGAGAAAATACATCAGAGCCCACAGAGTGCTCACAGATGTGCAATGCCAGTATCCTCAGTAACAGCACGGTATGAAATGGAAAACGCGCCGGGATTTTAGTTGCAAGAGCCGAGAGGCAAGAATGAGGGAGAGACACAAACTAGGAAATTGGGAGGACTTCTTGTAGGCCCTCATTGCTTGTTACTAAAAATGATCATCATTTAATATATATTATCTATATTAATAAAATAGCAAGGTAATAGACCATCCTTATCAGTTACTAAATGACCATTTCTTAACATATATATATTAAATATATTAATTCAATAGGTCATACTTGCCAGTTATTAAAATGATCACCATTTAATATATAGGATATATTAATTAATATTAACCAATATTTATTTTTTATTTATTTAGTGGTACTGGGGATTGGACTCAGGAACCTGCACTTGCCAGGCAAGTGCTTATTCTACTGAGCTATCTGCCTGGCCCCACTAATACTAATTGAATATATATTATGTCATGGTCAATTTTAGTAACTGGTAAATACATATATACACATGTGCATATATATATATACATATAAACATATATGTATATATATATGTGCATATATATATACATACATGATTTGGGCATAGGCTTTTATCCAATTTAAATCTTTGCTGCTAAATCAATGCCCACTAGCACTAAACTTAAACATGAATATAGAATTTTACTTTCCTTTTTTAACTGTTCTGTCTTATTCATTCCTAATAAATAAGCAATAAAATCTATGTTCTAATAACTAACAATTTAATTTCCATTACAGTAAGTATATAATGCATTTCCATGGTAATTAAAAATGAGATGTATGAATGACTGTTTATCAGACCCTGGAATACTAAAATGCATTTGATTTGCAATCTGATACTCCCTAATTACATACTGGGTATTTCAGCTTGGAATATGTTCAGCCTGGGGGGTCATATTGTTCCTTATTTTTTCCATATTGTTTATCTATGCATTTATTTTTGCTTTGCAAACTGAGAGTTCAACAAGTACACAGCATTTGTTTTCTAAAACAGTTACACAAGCAAAGTGGATGAATAACATGACAAAGAGTGTACGTGCAAAATCATATGATGTTAGTGTCCCCCACAAAATAGCCTGTATTTAAAATGCTAGGCTAGCTTGACTAGAATACTTGATTTCCAAGAAAGTACAAATTCATATGTGAACATTATTGAGTGTAAGAACAATTCTGGATTCCAATAAAATTAAATTAGACAGGAATTGATATTCATGCTCATAACTCTGACCAGAGTATTTTTTAAGTATCACAAAAACCTGTCATTTCCTAAGACAAAGGAAAAAATCTTAAGTCTTAGTATTTTAAATGATATACAAAGAATGTGTTTGGTGACATGCAAGGTTTTAGGGAAAATTAAATGAGCTGAAATATTTAAAGAATTTGCAACACTGTAGGGTAGACGAAAAGTCAAAAGAGAGCTTCTCTGTAATGGGAGTATGGATGGGCAAAAGGAAAGAACTGTTGTGCAGGGGTCAGGATAAGGGTGACATAAAACCAGACTGAGCACACACACACACACACACACACACTCACATGCACGCACGTGTGTGTGTATGTGTGTGCATGCCGGTGCACACACACACACGGAGTACTTCAAGGTAAAGAAACTTAATATTTAAGATCATAATGACATCAAATTTGTGTTCACAGAAAAGAACTAAGAAGGTCCTGCATCAACAAAACCTAAGAGAATACAATGGTAAGAGGATAATCTGAGAACAAGAAGTTTTTCTTAGAAATTAAGATTGTGGTCAAGCTTATTAAACTGAGTAGACAGACTCGTGCTTCCTCTTGGAACTGGGGATGGAAGACCATGCATGGAAATATTTTTTCATTATAAATTCTTCTATTCTTACTAATTTTAAAACCTTATGCATGAGTAAAACAATTTTATTTATTTATTTATTTATTTATTTATTTATTTATTTATTTTTGTGGTGCCAGGGATTGAACCCAGGACCCTGCACTTGCCAGGCAAGCACTTACTCGACTGAGCTATCTCCCTGGTCCCAGTGCCATTTATTTTTTTTATTTTTTTATTTTATTTTTTAGGAATATAGTTTTTATTAAGCACATAGAAAGAAGAGGATCCGTACAACATTCAACTTTCACTTATGCTTGCAGATAAACAGCAAACATTTATATGATTTGTTTTTCTAGTTTATCACCAGACAGAGAAAATAAAGGACCCATTGAAACAACTGTAGGTGATTACATACCTAGGACTTCTTTACGCCTGGCACTGTTCTAAATACTTATAATTGATTCATCGATTTACTTAATTCTTGAACCAGTCTGTGATGTAGGTTCTGTCATTGTCGTTATTTTGTAGAAGAGGTAGCTGCGGGAAGACAATGTTCAGTACTGTGCCTGATGTCACACAGTTGGTAGGACAAGTGTCAAGCTCTAAAACTATAGAGCAGGTGCTTTTAGCATGTCCTTGTCCCCTGTTTCACTTAATGATCTTCTTCCATGGACTCCTGTTTTATTCCTTCTTATAACTTTATAATATTCTTTTGAGTTTTATAAAAAGAGATTTTCTCAGAAAACATAGTAAGCTATTTAAAACCCAGGCATCTACTCTGTGACTTAGGTTAAGCAGAGTAACCCTATTTTTCATCCTCTGTTTAATAATACCAATAGTTCCTTATCAGTTGAGGTTTTTTTCCCATAATTTTATTGATAAACAAATAGCAATGAGACAGTTTCAAATCAAATTGGTAGGACAGTTTCAATAATTAACACATTGCATATATTCTTCCTAGTGGTGAATTGCTGTACAAGATGCGGACTTGATATCCTATTTACAAACACCATTAGAACAAATCCTTCTATTCATTAAGAGAATGTAACTATATATCCTAACCATTTTGAATACACAGATACAAAATGGACATTCAGCTGTATACCCTTTTTTTTGTTAAGTTCAGTTATTTGAATATTATAGGTGTGCAAACTCAGCAAAATATTCTAAAAGAGTCCAGTAGCCCATAATAGTATTGGGTCATCTGCTTAACTGGCAATGTCAGAAATTGTTGACCTGAGTCCTCTACAGCTCAACATAACACCATGGCTTTACTTCTTATATTTCGTTTTTATACTTTTCTGCTGGATGGTTAAGACCAAGGTAAAGCAGGACCTATACAACAAGAGTTGTAGCTTTTGGGTCTGATAAGGTCAGTGAAAACCCCTCAGGATTTATCCTGAGATCCTGTACCTCAGATTGTAGAACCTTTGTCAGTGTCAGCCATGTGGATGAGTCACAGCCATTCCTTGACCAATGTGCTCTCTGTGAAAGCCTGAGAGAATGTTTTCTCTCCATGTGACTCTTCTTAGGCACACTGTACATCATTGATCACTTTCCTCTTTGGCCCCATAATCTCCTTGATCAGAAAATTTGGGACACTACTGAGTTATATGACATTACAGTACAAGTTCTAATATGTCCTGAGTCTTAAAGTACCATTTATTTTTAAAGGACAAAACTAATGGAATGTAGGATTTTTCAATTGTATACAATTATCTCACTCCTTGTAGGACTGGATTTCCAGAGTGCTAGCTCCTCTTAAACAAGGTGCACTCAACATAAGAAAGGAGTGTCAGTAAGAGAGCATTGGAGCCAACATTCTGCGCAGCATACAAGCTGCTGCTGGCTAAGCCCGAGATGACACTAAGGTGGCAGAGGCTTCCTCTAGCCTGCGCATCATTAGAACAACAGCAATGCGGCGATGGAAGAGCTCACTAGACAGTAGCTGAAGAAAGGGCTGGAAACCACACCTGAAGTCGGAACTAGTCAGGAAGCAGCAGCCGCACACTCAGCAAGACTTTAAAAGAGAGCTCCAATGATTTGTGGCTTTCACAGTAGCTGGCACGGGGTCCATGAGATCGTTCATGCCCAACAGAACATGGCTTAGCTGCAGCCATCCAAGCCGTAGTATCCTTAAAGTCCAGCCAGGAGTGGAACAGCCAGTTTCTGGAAGCCACAAGATCTTTCATCTTTCTTAAAGGAGAAAAGACAGATATGTCTAATGGAGAGTCTATCCCACTTGTTATTCTGATTTATATAACTTCATTCTTATATGTGGAATTTTCCCCTTTGGAAATGATGTAGTCCTTAGATAGCAAAGACAGTATTCTATTCATTTATGTACACCTACAAGAGTCAACCCAGACTGATCAGAGTTTTCACTCTTCCCAAAGACATTAAAAAAGAAGAAAACTGTCGTATCCGCATCCAGCTTTGATCTGGAGGAGCCTGGACAGGAACTGGTATTTCAACAAAAGCTGAGGAATGCTGTGTTGTGTGGCATATTTGTAAGACAGAGGCCTTGGCGGTGTTTTGGAGAAGGTCAAATTGGAATTCATTCTACAGTATGCCTTTCACACAGGATTTGGTGTTTGTTGCCTATATGGAGTGGTAGAACACTAAGCCTTTAGACTTACAGCCTTATGTCAAAGGGATACCAGAGAGATAGAGAGACGGAGACAGAGAGAGACAGAGACAGAGACACAGAGACAGACAAAGACAGAGAGCCTGAAATGCCAAGTGGCATCTTCATCTAATGGGGAGCAGCAAGTGGGCTATTGGGCTAGGACAGCAGCAGTTTTAATGGTATCTGCCAAAATGTTGAGTGGGGAGATGACGCAAGAGGTGCAGCAGAAGGCCTGACAAATGCGCATACAATGAGAGAGGCAGGGGCTGCAATGATGAGGGCCTGCTCCTGAGGCTGCTGCCAATGGCCCCTGTGGTGCAGAACACCGAGTACAGTAAGTGTGACAGTAAGTGTGAAAAATTTGTGACAAACTTTTTCATTAGTGTAGTTACTTAACTAAAGATAATCTGAATATGACCCAAACAATGTAGAAGTAGAGAAAGATAAAATCATGTAACAGAGCTCCTTAGTACTGGGCCATTGTGCCCATATTTTTCCCATCCATTAAGTGCACCAGTCAGGAATTTAATGGTGTATATCATCTGTAAGATCATTCATGAATCTAGTGACTATTTAAGGGGCACCCAGCGTGGATGACGTGCTAATAGCTGATGATGAAATGTGCAATAAACATCCCTATCATCAAGGAGTTTTGATATCAGTCTTGGTGTCACCTTACCTGTGCTCTTACTCAACGGTTGTCACTTACTAGTTGGGTGGCCTTGAGAAGACCTTTCAAAATTTTTAAATTTTCTACTTTGTTATTTGAAAACTGGAAGGAAAATGCCTTGCACAGAAAGCTGGTATAAGAATGAAGTGAAGCAAGACAAAATTAGTTCTCAGCTTTGATGAAATACTCAACAAATGTGACAAATTTGTGACAAACTTTTTCATTAGTGTAGTTACTTAACTAAAGATAATCTGAATATGACCCAAACAATGTAGAAGTAGAGAAAGATAAAATCATGGGCAAAAGACATGATTAAATGGAACAGAAAAAGGTACATGATTTCCTCCATCGAAGATCTTTTTCGCCCTGGCATGATTCCTTTCTGCAGGTCTGTTCCGTGGAGCACTATTCATCACTTCCATCCTCGTTCTCTCCCAACTAAGTGTGCACCACCACTCCATGGAAGATTCGATTGATGTGGACATGAGCCCGCTGCTGCCCCAGAACTCTTTGGTTGTAAACTAAAGGTTGACAAAGATTACCACTTTAAGGTGGGTAAAGCTGAAAATGAGCACCAGTTGTCATTAAGAATGGTCAGCTTAGAGTCTGGTGTAAAGGATGAATTGCACATTGCTGAATGAAATCAGAGGCTATGAATTATAAAGGCAGTTGAATGAAAGTAACACTAGCAACTTTGGAAATGTCTGTGCAGCCAACGGTTTCCCTTGGGGGCTTTGAAATTACACCACCTGTTGTCTTAAGGCTCAAGTGTGGTTCAGAGCCTGTGCACATTAGTGGACCACATTTAGTAGCTGTGGAAGAAGATGTGGAGTCCGAAGAAGAAGAGGAAGAAGATGTAAAACTCCTAAATATATCTGGAAAGCAATCTGCCCCTGGAGGTGGCAGCGAGGTTCCACAAAAGAAAGTAAAACTTGCTGCTGATGAAAATGACGAGGACAATGAGGATGAGGATGATGAGGATGATGATGATGATTTTGGTGATGAAGAAACTGAAGAGAAAGCTCCAGTGAAGAAATCAATACGAGATACTCCTGCCAAAAATGCACAAAAATGAACCCATAGTGGAAAAGACTCAAAACCATCCACACCAAGATCAAAAGAGAAGGAATCCTTCAAGAAACAAGAAAAGACTCCTAGAACACCAAAAGGACCTAGATCTGTAGAAGACATTAAAGCAAAAATGCAAAAATGCAACCAAGTATAGAAAAAGGTGATTCTCTTCCCAAAGCGGAAGCCAAATTCATCAATTATGTGAAGAACTGCTTAAGGATGACTGACCAGGAGGCTATTTATGACCTCTGGCAGGGGAGGAAGTCTCTTTAAGACAACAGTTTAAACAGTTTGTTGAAGTTTTCTGTCTTCTTTCATTTCTGTAACAGTTGCTATCTGGGTATCCTTTTTATAATGCAAAGTGAGAACTTCCCCTACCGTGTTTGATAAATGTTGTCCAGGTCCCATTGCCAAGAATGTGTTGTCTGAAATGCCTGTTTAGTTTTTAAAGATGGAACTTCACCCTTTACTTGGTTTTAAGTATGTATGGAATGTTATGATAAGACATATTAGTAGTGGTGGTCAGACATGGAGATGGTAGGGAGACAAATATACATGTGAAATAAACTCAGTATTTTAATAAAGTAATTTAAAAAAAGATCTTTTAAAACCATTAAACAAAAGCTCTCCTTACCTAGGGAAAGAAGGATAATGATTTGCCAAAGATGTTCCTTTTTAATCCCTGGAGTTTGTGGTCATAGTACTTTATGTGGCAGACATCACTTGTAGAGGTAATTAAGGGTGGATTTGAAGTTGAGAAGGTCACTTGTAGTTATCCAGGGCTAATTAGTGAGCAGTAATCCAGATTGGGTGGGTTCAACACAAGAAATCGCAAAGGTCCCTGTCATCCAGGGAGGCAGGAGAACCAAAATTGGGATGAGGCAGTGTAAGAAAATGTGATAAGCACTGTTCACTTTGAAGCAGAATGGGGAGGTACTGAAGGCTCTCCAGATGCTCGGAAAGACAAGGATTCATCCATAGATCTCCCAAGTGTGAGGGTAACCGCTGACCCATTGGTTAGAGTTGAGTGAGGCCCCATCAGACTTCAGCCTGCAAACCTATGCAGTAAAAATGTGTTGCCTTAAGCCACTAAGCTTGTGGTAATTTGTTCCCAAAGCAACAGGAAAATAATACAATGGCTCCTAGTTTTATTAAATCATGTTTGTGAAAGACTAAGGGGCATTTACTGCATATATAACACACATGTTAACAAGAAAGGTGACAGCATTTTCTTGAAGATTCTGCATGGCCTCTTACACATCGAAGCCATATATATACCAGTCACCACACAATGTGAAGTACAGGATGTCACACCTGAGGAGCCTTGTATGCCAGCTACTATAAACACTTCCATCTGTGCTCAGCGAAAGGCTGAAACTTAATTTTCTGGCTATTCACAAACAAGGGCTAGAAAAATGCAGTGGGAAAGTCACTGAAATATGTTCCAAAGTACAGAGAGAGAAACTGTACATGAGCTCTATAGAAAACAATGACACGCATGAAGATTGACTGCAGGATTTTACATTCCACAATGTGTATCTATTCACTCTTCACGGTGCACTTTATTGGTTAGTGTAATCTTAGCAAGGTCACAAATTTTGAGAACCACTTCTTCCTACTCAACAACTCTACACTTCCTAATCATTGCATAGCGCATCATTTTATATCTTTAAATATGTAAATATGATCTTACTGTAAAATGGAAAGATTCGCTTTGTGTTGATGTTAAAGTTGTCATATTCTTAGGCCATGCATATTAGTATTCTCCAGAGAGATACTTTTGGAATAATGTCTCAACTCAAAAATAGCAAAAATGCACAGGGTCATTTAATTAAGAGTACAAAGCAGTTTTATACTTTTTTGTTTTGCCAAAAAATTTCTCCATCAAAATATGATCTTCTGAGGACTAAACCATAATTCACCATCCCTGATAAGCACAGTTATCTATACACATGTCTGAAAATTTGTATATTCAGTCCTTTAAGGGTTCATTCAAAATTTAATTCAAGATTTTAGATAACAAGGAAGACTTCACTAAATAATGAAATAAATAAAGTTTATAAAACATCTTACTATTTCCAGACCAAAGTACAAAGGAAAAAATATAAAAACAAATAACTCAAAGTTTATGAATATCTCTTTTCAATTGCAGTCACTCACTGAAAATTAATTTAACCATACTTAAGATATACAGTGGGAAACCTGAGCCACGCTGCAGCTGCGAAGAAGAGGAAACATGCTTTTCAACTTAAAAATGGGGGGACAGCTACATTTTCAAACTACCACGGCTGCATGAGTTTGTTTTCTCGAGCCAAGTAAGAAATGAAAAATTCTTCTAAGGGCAACTATTAATTGAACAAAGCAACCTATGGCTTAGGGTTTCATGGGATCTCCTTTTTATTTTATTGAGACTAGTCCAGTCACATATTTGAAACTAAAAGATGATTCCCAAATAACGTGAAGCTGACTGTTTACAACCAGTCTGCTGTTGCTTCTTCTCCAGTTAACCTCGCTTATCCAAGCAAGGATGTTTTAAGGCTAAGGGAAACTCAACCCTAAACAAGCTCAACAGATCCAGTCATCTACCGTAGACGAAGTAGAGGATTTGAGAGACAGTGAGAGCAACAGAAGGCTGGAGCAGGCGCATGGAGGAACCAGATCTCTGCTCTTGTGCCTGTCCTTTCTAGAGCCTTCAAGTGCTGGTTTGAAAACTAATGCTAATAATAACACTCATCCCACAGGGTGAAGATAAAATTTACGGACACAGTCTCATGTAAATCATTTAATATGGTGTTTGGCACAGATAAAAATGGTCAACACAAGCTTCCTGCAATAAAAATAAACAGAGTTATTATTACCACTTTAATGCCTCTTTGAGGACTTTTGACATTTAGGAACTTGCTAAATTTAAACATCGATTTTAGAAGCCATTTTTACTATCTATTTTAAAGCCAAAGATTAATTTATTTTAAATTCTATAAATAAAACAGCATGGGA
Organism: Octodon degus; assembly: GCF_000260255.1. Lineage (NCBI taxonomy): Eukaryota > Metazoa > Chordata > Mammalia > Rodentia > Octodontidae > Octodon > Octodon degus. The sequence continues at coordinate 1,097,105 of NW_004524581.1, read as the reverse complement.
TTACATGGATCTAAGCAGTTCTTCTCTGAAATGTACAATTAAAAGTTTTTTATGTTTACTCCAACTTTTTTCTGGTTTTTTTTTTTGTTTGTTTTTTAAACTCTCATTAAATCTACTCTTTCCTCTGTCAACCTCTGAATGGCTTTTAGCCAAAAGCTGTTAAGACATTGACCTAAAAATTGCTTTTCTAATCTTAACTCTATCCTGAAATAGTTTTAATGGAACTTGGAATCTCAAAGAATCTTGGGGTTAGAAAGTATCTGAAATGCCATTTAATAAAATTTCCCTTTTCCTTGTCCAACATCTATGACATTTGCACTAAGCCATCACTGAGCTCTTAGTGCAAACCTCTAGTGATAAGATATCAGCAGCCCAAGGGACAGCTGACTCTTGGACAGTCCCAGTGCTCACAGCACTGGTGACAAAGCCTCCAAATATCCACACAGGAAGAAGCAGATGCTCTTGATTCATTTTTAAATGTAGAACTGCAATTATGTCTAAGAACATAAAAGCTCAACCATATCACAGGCTCACGCCACTGGGAGCTGTTACATAATGCGTTTCTTAAGGACTCAATAAGATGTGGCACAACAGCATAGCCTTTTTCCACAGGCACCAGGAATGGGTTTGCTGTGGTAAACTCTGTGGTGCCTTCTCTATCTATAAAAATCCAGGGAGTAGCACTAGCTGCTTTCTGATTGTTGAGGAGATTGTATGAGATTGTATCGTGCACGTACTCCACATTCCACAAATAGTCTGTTAGTGTAAGCATTAACAATACCGACCATGAAGTGCCTAGCAACACGGCCCCCTCGTGGTGTACATTCCAAAAATGTGCATATTACTCATGAAGTCCTTCGTTCATTACACCCGGGTATTGCCTGCCAAAAATAAAGCTCCACAAGTGTGAACATTGGAAGCACAAAAGAACAGGTTAAAATGTTTATGTAGAATAAAAATAGGACACGTAGGGACACAGAGGTAGCTCAGCTGTCTAAGCGTCTGCCTAGGCAAGCACAAGGACCTGGGTTTGATCCCCGGTACCACATGCCATGCAGGCCACCAAGATGCAGTGTGATGGCACATGCATGCAATCCCAGTGCTGGGGAGGCTGAAACAGGAGGATCACTAGGAGTCTGACCTGGGCAGGGAGACCTTGTACCAAATCCATATAATGAAAAAAAAAAAAAAAAAAGAAATGACAAGCAAACATCACTTATGAAAAGAGAAGCATGACAAACGTATGGCACAAGCAGACCTTGATTGCTTTATGACCAAGGTAAAGACCGTGCTGTGTCTGAGAGCATGACTTGTCTACCATTAGGATATAGGATTAATGAAGTTGGGAAATTTCCATGAAGTATTGTTTTGTCCCATAAATTCAGAAATACTACCTCTTCAAACATGGCTTGACAAGGGCTGGCCAAATAGCTCAGCAGATTAAAGCACCTGCTTACGCAGATGAAGGGGCCAGGAGTTCGATCCCCGGGCCTGCCCTGCTTGCCCTGCCCCCAGGGCACACTGAGATGGTGAATGAGACTGGGTGTGGTGGCATGTTCCTGACATCCCAGCACTTGGGAGGCTGTCGACAGCAAGATCAACACGAGTCCCATCTACCCAGTGAGACCCTGCAGACCCTGTCCTAAATACAAACAAAAAAAATTTTTAAAAAGTGGCTCCACAATAATTGTCAGCAGGGCATATGATCACAAAGAAGTCAACCAACACCAGCGATGGTCTGGGAAGCATGCTCCATCTCCACGCTCCCTTTCTCTTAGGACCTCATAGCCTCCATCAGCCCTGTGGCCTACGGTCTGAAATACCTTCCTATCTGACTCTCTAGCCTCCTCCTTCTCCTCAGCCTGCACATACACTCTGCACATGAAAGCAAGCTTCCAGGTAGAGCAATGCCACTGCCTTGCTCAGACTTTCCCTTGAGTTCCTGTCCCTCGTCTCATCAGATCGTGTCTCTACAACATAGCCTTCTGTCATCTCCCCCTCAGCTACTTCCTGCTTCTTGAATTCACCTTCCAGGATTTCTAGGGAATTGCTTGCTGCCTCCAACCCACCGGTTCATGCTTTCTATCTTCTAACTCAGAATCCAATTCTTGTACAGATTCCTGCAGACACCTTTTCCTATTCATCTCTATCCCCAGCTTTCCTGCGTTCTATCTGCATCATGTTTACAATCAGAAACTTCTGTGTTGCTTTCAAATGGCTTCAGTCCACATGGACGTGTGGCTATTGCTTATCCGAGCTCCTTGGAATGTCCTTCTGGACTAGCCATGTCCTTCACTTCATATCCAGGCCCAGCCCACCGTGACTAAAGGACCAAACAGTTCCAGTTCTTTGAAGAGATTATAATGACACTCTGCTTTTTCTAAGTGCAAGGAGAATCAGCCCAGTGTCCTTGGTTTTGTTTCTCTTCTGCAAACAGCAGAAGATGCATGGAAGTAATAATTCAAAGGCCAAGTACCTTTGTGCCCTGACAATCTACTACATTTGCTATTCACAAGTTAACCTTACATTTGTTATATAACTCATCCTCACACAAATTATGCAAACAACCCACCCCTCAACAGTAAGCACCAATGGGCAGAGGGACAATGAGACAGTGCAGCTTGTCCAAGCCCAGAGACTTCCCACCTCTCCCCCCGTGCTGCCTCCTTCTGATATCTCTTTCCCTAGCAAGTAAGGAATCTTAGAATCCTCTACCCCTCTACCCAAAAGCCTGCTATGATTTAGATATGGGTTGGAAAAAGCCCTATTTGTTCCTCAGGTGACTGGACTGTGGGGGCCCTGTACTCATGAGTGGATGTGTCACAGTGAGCTGTTGTTAGGAGGTGGGGCCTGGTTAGAGGCAGCTCAAGCGCTGGGGAACATGACCTGGAAGGTTTAGTCTTTTCTGTGTGCTTCTCAGTTGCCATAGAGTGAGCCACCATCCCCCACCCATGCCTTCCTCCATGTCTTTGTGTCCTTCCTATCTTGAGGCTGACTAGCCGTAGACTGTAACCATGAGACAAAATGACTCTCTTCTTAAATTGTAGGTGTCAGGTATTTTCTCCACAGTCAAGGAAAGTAACTAAAAACACTAGCCTTGAGGATGTGTTTGTTTGCTGCCCTCTTCCCACCACTCTTCTCTATATCTGTACATTTTTCATTCTTGAGAAGGAGTTTTGGGAGCTCCTCCTCATTACTGGGAGATGGTCATCCCACACCAGTGTCCCAGGATCGCTTTTGTCTGCAAAGAGCAGCATCTTTAGCGCTCATCTCCCTCACCCATCAGTTTTCTCTTCTCACTCTTCCTCTTTCTTTCTTATACAAACTTTAACCTAACAGGGGGCCTGCCCCTTAGCTCAGTTCTTTAAGTGGCTGCTTCCACAAAGCAGTCAGGCTCAGGTTGCTGTGGTTCATCCCCACAACTCAAGCCAGCCAAACCTGCCCTGAAGGCATTCGGGGCAAAAAATAAAAAATAAAAAAATAAAAAAAGAAAGAAATGCACACTTCTCTGTATCTTGTTCACAGTGAACCATTAAATAGTCACTGAGTCAAAACAAATACTCAAAGGAATTTTAATTTCCATTAACCCAGTTGTAATAAAAACATTTTCAAAACAAACTACTATTATGCTGATGAATCCTTATGAAGCTCAATTTAACTGACTTCTGGAATTTAATTGATTTGTGAAGACAAAAAAAAAAAAAAAGTTTCAATATGTACCTTATCTAACCTTCAATTCACTTACTGCCCAATGGGAAAGAACAGATCAGTTAGGGAAAAAAGAATATTTTCCTCTTCCTGTATTCTGAAGAAAAACAAAGGAGGGGGTTAAGGGAGATGGCTCAGTGGAATAAGCGCTTCCCTGACAAGCGCAAGGGCCTGAGCTCAATCCCTGGTTCCACCGAAAAAAGAAAAACAAAGCATTTTATATTTTTATGACCACCTAGCCTAGAACATCAGTTCTACACTGTTTGTTTGTTTGTTTGTTTGTTTGTTTGTTTGTTTGTACCAGGCATCAAACTCAGGACCTTGCACTTGCCAGGCAGGTGCTTATGCCACTGAGCTATCTCCCTGGCCCTAGTTCCACACATCTTGCTTTATGCTACCTGTTAGACAGTTTCCAGTCACTTTTCAAAATGCCATGTGGCCATGAAGAAATCACACACACACACACACACACACACACACACACACACACACACCCTCTTTCATGGGCAGTAGCCAGTTAACCAATACAAGTTAAGATTTGTTGACTGCCTCAGGAAATTACAGAGTTGGAAACCATCATTGCCTCCACTCCAAGAAAAATCAATGAGTCCATTTCTAGGTTTTATTGCAGAGAAAAAGCTGGTTCTCCCTTCATCCAAAACAGGAAACGAGTTTGCATAGGCCTTCAAGCTTTCTTATCAGTGTGCTCTTCTACATCCATCGTCTAAATCATGTGTAGGAGCAACATAGTATTGAAAGAAATTAACTCAAGGACAACATTCAAAAATCCCCACGAAAAAGAGTCAGTAGCAGAGCTAGACAAACAAGGTGAAGCTGAACGCTGGAGAATGCCCAGTTCTAAATCCTTCCCAGCTAAGAAGATCAGTGAATTAAACTGAAATAGGAGCTAAGGAGGAGGCACAGTTTTCGTTAAAATGATCAAAGTATTTTATATATAAATCAAATGTATATAATATTTATACACATTCTCTATGATACGTACGGGCTGCTTCGGCAGCGCTCCTCTGGAAATCCCCCTTCCTAAAACGCAACTTGTGTTCTAGTATGAAGCTCATAGGTAGAACGCCAACTGCCACTGCAGAAATAGCTGCTTTCAATGGAACCCAGTTATGCTTGGCAAAATGACACTTTTTTATTGAGGCTTTCAGTTTTTTTTTTCTTTTTTTAGCTTTTTTGAAATAGCATGTTCAAAATATTCCTATTGCTATGGCTGGGTCTGGGCTGAAAGCAGTTTCTTTCTACTTATAATATGTTAATGTAATTTGACTGTGCTAGCTGCAAATTTTAATCGTTTTGCTTTTTAAATAGGGCTATCCTTACAGAGAAGCTTTGCTCTCTATGGATGTATATGTAAATGTGGGTTAAAAACTCATTTAGCTGAGTTTTACTTGGTAACTTTTATTTCTTATGAAGGGCAAGACATACTGAGTGAGTGGTAAAAGGAGAAAGAGAAGAAAAGAAGAAAGCTGCAGTCAGGTTCATGGTTGGGATAATAGCTGTTCAGAGTTAACACCCTACAAGACATGCTGCCACCCTTCTGCTCAGCTGAAAAGCTCTGAAGAAACAGAGTGAAATAAAATTGTACTGAGAAGTGCACTAGCTTAGAATCATGAAAACTGCCTCTTTGCCTAGCTGTGCCCTGACTTGCTGTGTGACTAAGAGCCAGTCCCCTAACCTCTCTGGACCACTCTCTGAAATGGCTGGATTGAGAGCACCTTTCTATTGTACTGCAAGGTTGAATCTACTTCCAACTGCATTGTCCTGCACATCATAGCTTAGATTACAAGAAGCAAAGCTGAGGGGTGGTTGGTAGTTCATGAAAAAACAGGAAGTGGGCACAGAGGTGTAAGATCATCACTCTACATGATTAATAGGAGAGCTTGGTAGCTCTTGAATCAAAATTAAACTCTCCAACTGCCAAGTTGAAGCTCATAGAGCTGTTGCCATTTTTCATTCCAATTTCTGCTCGTATATATTGAATAGCACCATAATCTGGTGACAGTGCTTTCAAAACCCAATTTCTGCACCATGTTAAATTAGTAGATTCCCCATTCAAATTTGTAAAAATGTAAATATATTACCTGCTTGACACTAAACTCATATTACTAAGACGTGAGTATGTGTAAGAGTGACCTAAAGGAGCCTGCAAAATTGAAACATTGTACCTAGTTCTCTAATTCTACTTCATATTAACTTTCCTAATACACAACAAAAATTAATTATCTGAATGAAACAAACTGGGCATGCACCACTTCAATCATCAGATCTGCTTCCGTAGTACACCCAGATTCTGGTCAAGCCTCATATGCCATCATCGTTTTCTAAGCTTTAACTAGTGACATCTCTTGCAATTTTGCATATGAATCTAATGCAAAGAAAAGAAGGAAATCCAGCCTCAGAAATGCCTGAGAATGATAACATCTGGCAAGATTTATATTATATATAATATTTATTTTTAGAGGAAAGATCCATTTTGAGATTGGAGGGTTTTTTCAGAATATATTACTCCAACAACTTACATTTTTATTTCTGTTTTAAAACCTAGAAGGTTGTTTGTTTGTTTTTTGCTGCTGAGAAATTGTGTAACTAGTATCTATGGTAAAGTTTGGTTAGACAGTACTAATGTATTGTTTCCTAGGAAACCAGTATGGGCTTTAAAAGTGTCAAATATGTTTAGCCCTGAGATACAAGGATGACCCTGGACCTCTACTGAAGTAGACCCGGCAACCAAGGACTGTACATAAGATCAATTACTGGATGAAAAAAGGGCTCCCCCACTCTGTACACAGAACACATAGACTGCTACACTTAAGCTGTTTCCTGCCTCCCAACGCAGGAAAGACAATGCTCACAAGACAAAATGACCACACTTCAGTGGGGCTCTGGCGGGAATCCACAGCGGCATGGGTACAGAACATGGAACCTCTACCGTGTGTTTCAGACGTGGAGTGTGGCTTTGGGAGAAAGACTCTGTGAGAGCTAGCTGCTGTGTCCACTGGAGTGAGAAACACCCTGCTGACTGAGCATGGTTCTGGGCACAGCTGAAGGGATTCACGGCAGAGGCAAAACTCACCACGGGTGTGAGTGGCACTAGCCTACAAGCTAGTAACCTAATTAGAATAAAGAGGCCAGTCTCTCCCACAGGCTCCTAAGCAGCAGACCCTTCAGTCTACCAACTCAGGTTCGCCAGCCTTCCAGCATAACCTTTTGGTGACCAGCTGAACTCTGCAGTAAGCTCCAGGTCTTCCACCTTTGCCAACAGTCAGCTCCCAAGAGTGCAGACAGCCTTTACAAATGCTTCCACACCTGCCTGATCCTGGGTGAGTGTGTGTATGTGTGTGTGTGTGTGTGTGTGTGTGTGTTTCTATTAAATCTGTTGTTCTTGCAAGCCCTGGCTAACACAGGTCTTCAGATCAGAAGAAAAAAGATCAGATTTTGCTCTTTTTAAAAATGTATTTAGTACAGGTTCTACAGGGTCTCACTACATAGATCAGACTGGTAGTGATCCTCCTGTTTTCAGCCTCTCAACTGCTGGGATTAAAGGCATGGTGCCACCACACCCAGTCTCAGTCATTGTCTCAGCATGCTCCTGGGGCAGGACCAGCATAGCATGCCGGGGATTGAACCCCAACCCTGAGCCTTCCTAAGCAGGTGTGTTAGTCAGTCCGCTGAGCTATCTGGTTGGCCCTGTAGCTGTACAGCTTTCTACATTTGAGTGAGAAGTATAACCTCTTTGAATTCAATTGTCTTTTGCAATATCTAAAGAGCTTTGAAAACATCTAAGAAAATTCAAACAAATTTACAAAATTAGTGAATAGTCATGCACCTAGAAATACACATTATGGGATTTCTGCATCTTGTCATCACTTAGTTTTAAAGACTCATGCTCCTTGCATCCACCAATCAATTAATATCAATCCTCAATGCAGCAAGACCCCTCTTGTGCCAGTCTTCTTTCTATCTTTACTTCAGCCATGTGAAGACTTCATATCCCTACCTGGCCTCTCTGCCTAGCACATCTCCCAGGCTCCAGGCCACCTACAAAGAGCTGAAATTAATCTCATGCAAAAGCCAACAGGACGAGTTTCCTTCGAAACTTCTTACTGGTGCTCTACTGTCTACTGCATAAAAACAGAAATCCTCTAATGATATCCAAGAATCTCCACAACTGGGCTCAGTTCAACACCCGCAGTCCTCCCAGGCCTCCCCTGCATTCACTCCATACCCACTAGCACTGAAACATGCATGATTCCCTGAGGTACCATATGGCTTCACTTCTCTGCACTTTTCCTTGGAATTGAAGTAAACTGAACACAGAGATGGAAAAAATGTTCCTCCTTTCCAGAGACTCTTTGAAAAAACTGTTCGAAGGTCCACACCGCAGATGCATCAGCTTCACGTCTTGCCGCCGCTGCGTTCCACCACCATCTGCCCTGCCTCCATCCAAGCCAAGCTTTTTATCTCTTTTCTGCACCCTGGAGCTGGTCTGGCTCTCAGTCACATCCTCTGCTCTGTACTTCATACTCCACCCAGCCTCTAGAGTGTTTTACTTCTATTTTTAGCCATTCTATTTAGGTATAACAGGGAGGTGATAGACTGCACCTATTTAAAATATACAGTATGTAAAATAACTATTTGCATAGATTTTGATGCACATTCATACCCAGGAACCCTTCGCTGTCATCAAGATAATGACAATATCATCATATCATCCCCACAAGAAGTGCCTTCAGGATGCTTTGTAATCTCTCTAAACTCCCGAAAACCACCGATTTGACTCTCACTACAGATTGCATTATATTTTCTTGAAGTTTATGTGAGTGGAATCATACAGGGTATTGTCTTTTGTATTTGGATACTTTTTCCAGCTTAGCTTATTCACATTACATTATCAACAGTTTACTATTTCTTATGATTGAGTACTTCTCCACTATATGGACATACCACTGTTCGTCCATCCAGCTGGTGATGGACGTTTGAATTTTCCCACTTTCTATTCTGTGTAAAGCCAGTGTGAACATTAAGACACAAATCTTCAAGTGAAAATCTGGTTTTACTGTTGCTTTTTTCTTTTGAGAGGAAATAGCTAGCCGTGGAATGGGTGGATCATATAGCGCACCATTCTAAAAACTGTCAAAATGTTTTCATTCGGCCATACCATCTTATATTTCTACCACCAGTATGTGAGAATTCCAGCTCCCTCACTCTTGCTATGATCATTCTGTCAACAATATCCAATGGAATAGGTAGGTGATGAGGTCACATTAGAGTTTTATTTATTTATTTATTTTTAAGAGTTTTTATTTTTACTTCCTCATTTAGTGACATCATTGTGTGTCTGTTCACTTACTTGCTTTCTGAACCTCTTTGGTAAACTTTTGCCAGTGTGTGTTGAATGTTTACTTCACTTTTGAAATTTGAAGTCCTACTTTATGTTCCATACATAAATCCATTATCAGACATATTATCTGCAAACATACTGTCTAGTCTGCCTGTTACCTTTTCTTTTATTTTAAATACAAAGTTTTAATTTGATAAAATTCAGTGTATCCATTACCTCTTGTGCATTGTGCTTTTCATCTCACTAGAAATCTATCTGCTCTAAACTAAGGCCAGAAAGTCTTTATCCTATGTACTCTTTGAAAAGTTTTATAGTTCTGGGCTTTACATTTAAATCCATTATCACTTGGAGTTTTTATACAGTATGTGAGGAATGGATAAAATTTTTACAAAAAGCTAACTATTATAACACTATGTCTTGAAAAGATGGCTTTTGACACTAAATTGCCTTTGTAACTTTGTCAAAATTATTTCTGTTTTTATTTGTGTGTGTGTGTGTGTGTGTGTGTGTGTGTGTGTGTGTGTATGTCTGTATTTCTGGATTCTATTTTGTTCTATTATTCTATATTTGTGCCAACACTATACTGCTTTTCCTTTGTAGATTTATAGTAATTCCTGAGTAGTGTCAATCCTCCAACTCTCTCTTTCCAAACTTCTTTTTACTTACTTTGAGATTTCCATTGAATTTTAGAATTAATTTTGTCAATCTCTACAAATACATCCACAGGGATTTTAATTGGCACCACCTTGAAACTATGGATCAATTTTTTAGAATATAACAATGTTATTAATGGTACAGGAACATATTTTACTTTGACCTCTGCATCAGATTTCTTACATACATGATAACAGATAAGACAGTATTGCCTGTTCCTTATTGTATGAAACACTGTGTTCATGATTGAGTATATAGCAGGTACCTACTGTCTGAAAATACAAAGGATTTAGTATTTCTTCCTTTCTCTCACCTGTTGAACTGGCTAGAACCTGCTGTAGAATTTAGAATAGAAGTAGAGAGAGAGGTACACTCATTCTGCTTTTGATCTTTTTTTTTTTTTTTGCTTCTGATCTTATAGAGAAAATATTCTAATCTTTTATTGCTAAGTATAATATAAGCTGTGGGGCTTTTGCAAGTGCCTTTCATCAGGTTAAGGAAGTTCCCTTCTATTCCTGCAGAGAACATTTTGTTAGAAATGTATACTGCTTTTGCCTGGTGCCCTTTCTTTGCCCATTGAGATGGGGGCCTTTAGGTTACATAACATATTTAGTTTGTCAATTTGGCAAATTACATTGATTTACTTTCTATTGCTAAACCAACCTTATATTTATGAGATAAAACTCATAAGAAATGACCCTTTTCATACTCTGTTTGTTTCCTGCAGTTGAAATTCTTTTGCATGCATGTTCATCAAGGCTATTGTACTGTAGTAGTTTTTTTTCCTTCTCATTTTATATCAGGCAATGCCAACCTCAGGAAGTGAATTGGAATGTATTCTACCACTGTCCGTCTTCTGGAGGAGGTTGTCAAGAAAGGGAATTCTTTCTTTCTGGATTGTTCAACAGAATTCACAGGTAAAGCCTTAAATCCCTCTGGACCTATGGTAGTTTTTGGGGGGAGGGGAAAGTAATTACAAACTTAATTTCTCCAACAGACTTACAACTTTCCAGAAATCCTGTTTCTTCTTGAGTGAATTTTAGGAGTATACCTGTAAGAAATTTGTCAATTTCACATAAACTGTAAAATATATTGGCCTAAAATTATTCCAAAAATTCATTATTGTATTTTTAATGCCTGCAGAGCGAGTAAAAAGTTTCTCATTCCTAACATTGTTAGTTCGCACCTTCTGCCTCTTTTACTTTCTTACTTATATCTGGTTACAAGTTCATCATTTTACTGAGCTTATCGAAGAACTAACTTTAATATCATTGTTTTCTTTTCTGTTATTTTTACTATTTTCTATTTCATTAATTTCCAATCTGATTTCTAATCTGAGTCAACAGTGAACAGGCAAACTTCCTTTTCAAAAATGAGGTCAAGGAGATAGGAAAGTGAATTAAAAAATAAAGCACAAGGAGATGAATACAGATAATGCATGTTTTGAATGGAAAAAACAGGGTACCTGCTGATGGCTGAGCCTGGGGATGGGATGGACTACTGGTTTGGGCTTCAATCTGCTCTTCTTTTCTAAGTTTCTTGAGATGGAAACATTAACCTGTTGAATTTATAAATCGGTGAACATCATACCCCACTATAAAATTCTGCTAAGGGTGACTGCTGAAGTGGGATAACCTCCAGGGCTCTGAGGCTCACAGGATCTGTGGCCCATGCACCCCGACCCATCTCCCAATGCCTCCCTGTCCTCTCCCCAGAGCTCCAGCCCTGGGGACCATCCTCACACACCAGGCCTGCTCCTGCCCGGGGATCTTTCAGCTTGCTTTTTCCTCTCCCTGGAACTTTCCCCGGTGCCTCATTTTCATCATTACACTCTCAGATCCAATGCAAGCTCTGCCAGAACTTCCGGTCCATCGCACATAGCCTACCACCTGGCTAGGCTCAAGATGGACATGATGCTCAGCTTACGCTTTGCAGAACGTATGATATTAATGCATTTATTTTACCTATGCTTTCTTTTCTTTTCTATCTCATTGGCCTCTATCAGCTTTTTCAAAGCTAAGACAGTATTGCCTGTTCATTATTGCACAAAACACTCCATTCATGGCTGAGTATATGGCAAGTACTTAATAAAAGTTGGTGAAATGAATGATTATCCAGACAACATGAAATTCAGCTTTCTAATGCCTATGCCATTAAGGTTTGCTCTCTCTGTAACATTTGAGTGACATATTAAGACTACAACTTATTTCTATCTCTAACTTTTGGCTTCTATTTATAGTTCTTCCAAAGGTAATCAGGCCTTTACCAGCTCAGTGACTGGCCCTTTGGTGGGACTTTGGCTCTTCTGCTGCTGAAGAGTAGCAAAGAACTCCATGAACCTAACCACAGCTGACAGAGATTCGCCTCTTCCAGGAAAGGTGCCCGATTCTTAAGGAACTGCCCAAGAAGCTAGGTTAAATTGTAACTACAAGCGGAAATGTCATGAGGGAGTTTCTAAGAATCTCTCAGACCAGGAAACAAAACATTTCACTTTTGTGAAACTGTGCACATCTGTTTCTCTAGTTGAACCATCCGGTCTTCAGTGATGTGCTTTCCTGAGTTGTAATTTAATCTCTTCACAATTTTGAGTCACACTGACATTTATTAAGAATGTACTATGGTGCCAGGCACAGTATCCCAGGCATGTCTTAATTTGGATTAGCTAATTTAATTGCAACCGTCCTGTGTGAGGTCTAGCGCTGTCATGGTTAAGCTTCATCATGTCACTATGAGGGGCTCAGAAGCTGCCTCTTGGGAGTAGTTCTGGTGGATCTGTGTGGGTCCTGGAGACCTAACTGGGGAGACAGCACCTGGCCGCTGGCCCCTCCTCCCTAGCACTGCTTCTTCCTTTGCTTCCAGCCACCGTGAGGCAACCATTCAGCTCTCCCACACCTTTCCAAGATGGCTCTCCCACCTCAGAGCCTGCTCACCGTAGATGAATCCCTTAAAACCATGGGCCATATTAAACTTTTTCTAGGTCGTAGGCGTTGGGTATTGGGTCTCAAGGACAGGAAAGCTGATACAAGTCATTGTTCCCATTTTATTCCAAGAAAACTGAGACTCAGAGAGGTTTAATAACTTGCCCAAAATTCAATACATACTCCATCCTACTAGACTCAGAACTCACCACAGCGATCTTAGCCCAGTGTTCTGACCTATTTCTGCGCTGCATTATTCCCCAATGTGGACGTCGTGTAGGGAGGACAAGAATCTAACTTGTTCATTACTGTTTTGCTATTATATCTCTGATGATGTAGAAAATTAGTAAATATTTATTGGATTTGGATGGCCTGTTATACCAAATCATACACTCCTCAGTTCTGCTTTAATTTGTCTTTCAGTTAAGCATCAGACAACACGACATCTTGTGTATGCCTAACTGTAGCTTAGTTAATGCTTGGGGTTGTAGCGTCACAGAGACAATAAGGAGGCAAAACTCAGTAACATTTTCAATGAAATTGACTGACTTAATAATTACATGCTGTCAGATCAGGAGCCAATTTAGGATTTTTTTTCTATATTAACAGGAAATAAATTTAAAATGTCTATTTTGTCTTACCCTCCAGATTTAGGGTTGCAATTTCTTCAGCACCAGTATTCATTCATTTTTTTTAATTATAAAACATTTCAAATGCAGATGACTGTAAAATAAAGCATGCAGTTACTACTCAATTTTGTAGATCTTAATGTTACATAATTTTTGGTTCAACTCTTTCTCTTTTTGTCTCTGAATCCCAAGGAATTTGCTGGCTAACCACTCGCTATGTCTACCTACAATCTCCATACCTCAACGCACAACACCATGTGAATGGGGCGGGAGGTGATTCTTGCAGACATTTTATAATTGTGCTGAATTCATTCATAATCAATACTTTGTATTTTGTAATTTAATACTTTATATAAGTGTCATTACATAGTACATGTCCTCTTGCAACATCTTTATTCACACAAAAAATGTTTTTCAAATTCACCCATAAATTACCATTAAATAAATTTTAATTAAAACACACAATATGCTTTTTTTCCCACAAGGAAAGTTCAGCATTATTCAGAAGCATCAAAAACTGTTCTAAAGGCCTTCTGCTTCCTCCCAGCTTCCTTCTTTCTTTTTTAATGTATTTAGTACAGAGTCTACAGGGTCTACACAGATCAGACTCATAGTGATCCTCCTGTTTTCAGCCTCCCAAACATTGGGATTACAGGTGCCCCACCAGGCCCTGCATCTGCCCAGTTTCTTATTGTACTTACACAACTACCATTATGTGTAGGTAATGTCTTTGCATACCATTATATATATAATAAACATATAATGTGATATATAAATATTATATATATATATATATATACACACACAATTTTTGACAAAGTTATACATGCACATGATTTAAACAAAGAGTGAAATCATTCCACAAGGTTCATTTCCACTCTGGACAAAACTCTGCAAAGAAGTACTTAGAAATTTTCTTTGATGATTTTGTTTTCTTACGTTAATCTAACACACTAATATTGCTACTTGTTTTCAGCTTAACGTTTATATATGTGCTTTCTGCTATGAAAAATAGTTCAGCCTCTTTTTCCTTCCTGTTTCTCTCTGTATGCACACACACACACACACACACACACACACACCACACACGGGGGGAGGGGAGAGAGAGAGAGAGAGAGAGAGAGAGAGAGAGAGAGACAGACAGACAGACAGACTCGCTCTAACCCACCCATATCTCTTCCTTTCAGTATGATATAATATTCATTTTGGTCAGATAATCACTTAATATTTACATTTTATGGCTAAAGATCTGTTCTTCATTATTCATATTGGTATTATACCACGAATAATGGTCTTTTTAAAAATTAAGGGGCCAGGGAGATGGCTCAGTAGAATAAGTGCTTGCCTGGCAAGTGCAAGGGCCTGAGTTCAATCCCCAGTTCCACCAAAAAAAATTAAGATATTATAAATTATTCTTGTATTTTTGTGTTTCCCACAATTTTCATTTCTACATTGATCATTATTCATTTATTTACCTGTCAAATTACTTTATATACCCACAAATAAATTGCAAATATTTATGGAAGGGTGGTAGGTATCAGTCAAAGGACATAAAATCTCAGTTACAAAGTATAAGTTCAAAAAACATATAAGATGGTGATGAAAGTGAATAATCTACTATATTCTTTAAAAATGCAATGAGGGTATATATAGTTCCCACCCCAATAATAGCTGTGTAGGGTTCTGCACATGCTCACTAGCCTCCTGTAGTTATCACATAATGTATGCATGTTTCAGTCAGCTTTCTGCCGCTGGGAAGGAATACCTGACACCCTCCACTGAAATGCGGAAAGGCCTCTTTTGGTCACCTTGTCAGTAGGTTCCAAGGCACAACCTTCCTATTATAAAGCTGGAGTTAAATAAAACTGCTCAATTGATGGTGGCCAGGAAACACAGTGGGTTGAAAAGAGCCAGGGAGGAAAGGGCCAGGGAGACGCCATCCCCAAAGTCAAGCCCGTTAGCCACTCACTTCATCTAGGTCCCTCCTGCTAGTAGTCTACCAAGTTACAGACTTATCAATGGACTAACTCATTAGCAATGCGGGCACTCTCAGAGCTCAATCATCTCACAGTCCAATCACCTCTCCAAGAGTCTTTTAATCCAGTGAAATTGACAATCAGTATTAATAAGGACTTCATGTCATTGTCATCACCATCAACAACTACTATGCAATTCATCTTGAGTAATCAACCCTACATAGTTACTCTAGACTCTTCTCTGCCTATGTGAATCTCTACTCACCGTATTCACACTCTACTGGGTATGCTATCAAGTCCACCTACATGAAATCACTCCCAAACTCCAAAACTGCAAGGTCTACTTCTGGCAGAATCAGGAGCTCTGGAAACCTGAACCTCACCTTCAGCTATGAACTCAACGAAGGAATTCTTAGAGCCTCCTGTGTTGCTTTGCCAGGAACCCACTTTCTTGGTGTCTTCTTGTTCTGAAGCATAAGCCCATTCTGTAGTACCTCTCAGAAAAAAGGTGGAGAGAAGCTAAAAGTTTTGAGACCTTATCTGAAATGTTCCTGGTGGATCATAAGAATAACTGATGACCTTGCTGTGTCCACAATTCTGTGTTACGGTGTCATTTTTCCTCAGAATTTTTGGGGAAAAAATCTATCACATCTGAGGCCTGCCTAGTATTCGAAAGTTTCATTATCAAATGCTTTCATTAGTTAATCTAACTTTCAATGGATTTTTATAATCTAGAAACTGATGTCATCAATTATGAAAAGTTTATCAATATTTTTTCATGATACCTTCCCATGGATCTTCCTAGGTAAGTTTTCTAATTCCCTAATTTCTGACTTCACAATTCTTTGCCATTGATTCAATGTTCTAGAATTCCAATTTCTGAATGTTTCATCATTATTCTTCATTTCACTTCCAAAAAGGTTGAACTGCTCTGCAAATTTTCCCTTGTCTTCCAGCAGTATCTTGCTTCATTCATGTATTTTCTCTTATCTCTGTGAGGTATTTATAATAGATGACTATTTCTTAAAATTCCTTTTTTTCTGAATCATTTCTACCTCATCCAGGAAGTATTTTTTCTATTCTGAAAGTGTGTGTGCTTCTCTTTCATGTAATATGCTTTCCTCAAATATTGTATGACCCTTGACTGACATACTTAAATTTAGATCATTAAAAATTCTGTAGAATGTTAAGATGATCAATATTTATGAAAATATATTGTGACAAATTAAAATTTTATATTATATCAATTCTAACCCAATAAAAGTAACAAAAAGTATATGAAAAAGTATATATATATGTATATATATATATATAATTTTGACATAGTAAAATACATATAAGTATATAAATATATAATTTTGATGTTTTCATATCTATTCTAACAAAACATATAATCTCAAGTAAAAATAAAATAAATTAAAATGTTGGTTAAAATGGATGAGCTGCATCTCTTCATTACTTTTCTCACTGCTAAGACAAAATACCCAATCCCCACAAGTTCAGCCCCAAGTGGGGCTTCCACTATCCACACCCAGAACTATTTAATTCCAGTAGCACATGCTCTAGATCTAGCCACACATATGAGAATGCAAAGTTTTGGGGTGACATCTAGATACAAACCACTTTTGGCTTTGTCTATTTCCCTTCAGCTGTCTGAATTCATTGAAAATGTTTCCAGTTTCCCATTAGGTGGCCAGTTCTGTTTCCTCCTATGTATTGGAGCGGGGGATAGGAGATAAGACTGGGACCTTTCTAAATTCAGTGATATGCTTCCATTTATGTCTGAGGTTAAGGGTTCCCACCTTCAATGCCACTTGATTTCTGTAATTCTTGCAGATAATAAGGGCCTGTCTCCAAATACAGTCACCCAGGGTGTGTGGGGAGTTCCAACTGCAATACATAAAAGCTGAGGGGACACAACAGGTATCCCATTACTGGAAACATTCCAACTTCCCCATGTGCTTAGGGAGAGGAATCAGCCTACAGAGTCAAGCCAGGACCTATTTTTTGGCTAAAACCTCTTCATCTTCATGTTGAGTCAAAGCTAAAATACTTTGCTTCGGTAACAATGGTCACAGAAAGAAGAATTAAAGAGATTTGCAATCATGACTTAAGCCCATTTCCTAAAAGCCCGTTGAAGCAAAGTCATAGCTTTGGGTTCACCTCCCAAGGCATGGTATTTTGGGCTAAAACATTTGTAAAGATTTCAGAGAGCTACTGGTCACCACCTCGATCTTTCTTCAGGTCTCTACATTCCCTGCCACCCACAAATCCATCTCTACTTTATTCAGGTTTTACTTTCTTCCTAATGCTCAGGGGTAGAAGACTTCTTATCTGCTCCTATTTGCTGTGTTCATTTTTACAAGATCAATTTTCTTCCACAAGAGCATACACATTAAGTAAGGACTTCACTTATTAAAAGAACTGTAACTGCTGAGGAAATCATATTTTAAAATTTTTAATATTTATTAGTACATGTTTATAATATAATGTTTACATTCCCTGCTTTTTTATCCAACAAAATATGTTCACTGAAGTAGAGGCATGCTTTATTATTAAGAAGGCCTAAGGTGAACCTACACAAGGAATAGAGTTATACCCATAACAGGGTGTAGTATCAGAAAATGTTAGTACATTATAGACAAAAAAAGGACATCTTATCAGGTTCCAGAGAAAAACTTATTCTAGTAGCATCGTACTTCGTAGCAGTATCCAGCACAGTATCTGGCATATAGTGGGCACATAAATACATAAATTAATTCTCACTAACTTCACAGCCGGGTGGGTTAAAAATAACCTAATATAGGTCATCTATCTCTACTGTATTATGAAGCCATGTCCCTGGGCTCAGATCAACCACTTCGAGGTAGGAACATATTTTTCCCAAAAGATAAGAAAAATAAAATTGTAGTTAGATTCCCAAGAGTGTCTACAAGTAACAGTTATATAATGAAAATATTATATATGGGGCTGTGGGTTTAGTTCAATGGGAAAATGATTCCCTAGCACACCAAAGGCCGAGTTTTAGCCCTCTCACAAAAAAAATTAAAAATAAAAATGAATACTATATATATAAAACTCAAGAAAAATTCTAATGTCATTGCCATTTTACTTATTAAAATTATATATATGCATATTATTGATACTGAATACTATTATCTAAGGCAAAGCTAATTTACTATAACCACACATAACCGTGTCAGATATAAGTGGTATATTTTTCTCTTTCTATATAATGTGAAAAAAATGGCTTTCACAAGCACCTCCCCCTTCCTGACCCTCACCCCAAGTTGACTCCCCTTGGAAGTCCACAGGCTGTGAAACTGGGACATGCGTGAGATCCCAAGAAGGGCTCCTTCCGACTGGGGTTGCCAGCTGCAGACGCCAAAATAGGAATTCCTGCGCAAGATATTCGAAAGCAGTATTTCCAGAAGAAGGAGTCGGGCAGCACGCACTTGCGGGCAAGGTTGCACAGTGTGCCCCAGAGCGCGCAGCACGGAGACCCTGGAGAGCCCAGGACGTCTCTGCAAGGCACCGGGCCCGAGCCCGACCGTCATGGCGAAGTTTGCTATGGAGTGATAGAAGCTCGCAGGTCCTCCCGCTCTCCTGCTGCCTGACAAACCGCCCGCAGCCCACAAAGAGTCCGTTAAAGAGGAGAGACAGAGGCAACTGTGGCTCTCAGGCAGAGGCCTCCAGCGATTGCAAACAGGACAAAAAAGATCAGGAAGAAGCACAGGGGTCTGGAAAGAATCTGTTCAAAGGGAAGAAACAACAGGGATGAGGAAAAAGAAGGACGGAAGGAAGGGAGGGAGGGAGGGAGGGAGGGAGGGAGGGAAAATATATTTATGTGTATATACAGGATAGCTCGGATAACTGCACTGCTGATTTCTGTTGTTCTATTAAAAGGAGCAGTTAATGCTTAATTTTTCTTCTCTTTTTCAATTTCTTATAAATTTTAAACAATTTTGCATGCTTAATCTGGTAATCTAAACAACTAATTTGAAAGCAGCATTATGCAATATAATAGCCATTGCTGAATTCCTATTACTTTATTTAGTGAAATTCTGTATTGGTTCTAATGTTTTTGGGTTTTTGTTTTTTTTTTTTCTATTTTTTTACTCCCCTTAAACATTAGACGTGATTGAGAACACGTCATGAATGCCTTAGGAATTCTCAACAGCTGGGAGCTCAAGGTTTTTACTTCCTTCTCTTCCTAGACAATCCCAGAACTCGTGTTTCCCTTCCTAAGCACATCGCGACACCTGCCTTCTCCAAACCTCCACAGCTTCTAAAGAAAAGCTAACCAGGCCCTTGTTCTCATCTCATGTCCTCCGGCATGGTCAAGAAGCCACTGCTGTCCTAGGAGGAGTGTCTGTGCCACTCTCCCTGGCCACAGTCGGACCCACCCTGCCAGGCCTAGCACACACAGCACACCCATCCGGCCACTCACTCCCCCCAGACTCCAGTGTTCAGAGTCTCAGGGGCATAGGGAAGGCTGAGGGGCAGGTTAGGGGAAAGGCTCTCCCCAGAAACTAATATATAGGTCCCTATCAATCTTCTCTCCAACCATCTGAGATTGGTGACACTGACACACATCTTATAGGTGTGGAAATGAAGACGCATAATTTAGGGAATTCATCCAGGCACATAGAAGCAGCGAGCAGAAAAGCCTGAACACACACACAGCCTGAAACCATACACATGGCCTCTCCTGACATCCGAGCCAGGAATTGCCACTGATGTTTCACAAAAGAAAAAAGTCATGTCAGAGATTAGTGCTAATCCCCTTATGTTCACATATGCAGGAAGGTGTATAGTGAGAACTCGAACATAGGGGCAGTACCCCCAAAGCCCCTGTCTACTCAGGATGCTTTTTTCCAGCTTCCTAGGGGCACAGAGATGGACAGGAGCTAGTTCAATGTCCATTTCTTTGGACTCATACCAAGATCCAAGAAAATTACAGCATGGAAAGTTAAAAGATAAAAACCCTTCAGGAAAAAGGTACAGTATCATCTGCCTCTTCCTGCCTGTGGGCTGCCCAAAGGGATTACTGTAGTACCCAATCCAAATTCTGCTTTCACCAGAAGGATAATCTGGATCAAAAGTTCCTGAGAGATAAACTGCTCTCAGGGAGGGTGGTCACCGCAGTGCCCAGAGAAGGAAAACAAAATAATCGAACAATGCAGGGAATCCTACAGAAAGGAGATAAAAATACAAAGAAGTAAAGGTTGGGTTTTAGTCTGCCAGATAGCCCTAAACTCTGAAACTGCCAGCCCTAAAATGCAAGAAAAAAAAAAAAAAAAAAAGATCAAATTGTAGCTTTTATGGGTTCCTTTAACATAGATGCTGGCCCGGAAATGTCATAATGGAGACAGTAGCCAGCATCGTATGTGCCGTGCCAGCTGTGACCCAACCAAAACAGACATCAGGAAACAGACCACCCAGCATCTATCTGCCCAGCTCTGAAGCTGTGCTCAGAGCAAGGGGAGACCCCCTGAAGGTCCAGAGTACCAAGCGCAGAACCTTGGATGCTGGCTCCAGATTAGGCTGCAGGATACAGGATAGAATCCCAGTCGTAGGGCGCCACAAAAGCCCCTCACGCTCACATGTGGGGACAGAATTTTTGTTGCTGTAAGGACTATCTTTGCTTATAGGATTGTTCGTAGCACCCCTGGCATGTACCCGCCCCTCAGCTGTAACACACAAAATGCCTTCAGATAGTGTCCAATGCTCCCCTGCGATCGGCGTCCTTACCAGGTCAGCGCCACTGCACCAGCAGAGTGATGAAGAAGCGCGAGCGCGTTCTATCTGCCAGGCCCCACTCTAAGTGCTTTACAAGTATTATCTCGTTTAATTCTCCTAACAAATAGGATTACTGTCCCTGCTTTGTAGATGGGAGATTAGGAGCACAGACATGTTAGGCAAGTTGCCTAAAGCAACAAAGAGCATGCACAGTGGGCAGGTCTGAGGCTGCGACTGGACGCTCCGCTGGTGGACACCGGGCTCTTAACCAGCAGTCTACACCGGCTTGCATTTCAGAGATGAGAAACCCAAGGCACAGAGATGTCGTGAACACCACTGGCGGCAAAATCCAACTCTAAATGGGTTGTTTGGATCCACAGCACAGGCTTCATGGTAAACCAACCCTGCCGTGTCCTCAGAGTGGAACCATCTGGGCTCCTGACCTAGATGTCGCCAGTGTCTAAGCACAGCCTCAGTCCGCAGCCCAAGCACAAGGGTGATATGTGGTTTCACTTCTTCATCTTCAAGCTCAGAAAGATGCAGGATTAGGAACCAAGAGCTCCCCACACAGACCTGCGGCTCTGGTTAAAAGCCTACCTCTTTCCTTATTTCATTTTTCTTCTTTTTCCCTCCACCTCTTATCTCTCTAAAGGTGTTGTATCTCAACTGTAATTACCTTTTAAAAAATAAGCTACTAAATTTACCAAATAAAATAATGCATAATCATTTCTAATCATTATGTAATGATATTACATGCATATCCCCTATGGAATTACACAGCATGCGGATCTAGGCAAAAAAAAAAAAAAAAAAAAAAAAAAAAAAAAAAAAAAAAAATCATAAAATCACCATAACTAACAATATTACATTTCTATCTCTGAAACAAGATAAAAATAATACATGTAAAATTTAGATCGATATACTTTTAGTCTGCCCAATCAGTTAATTTCAATAAAATGAAGAATCAAGTCTCTACTTGAAATATGAACTTATCTACTATGCTGTAAAACCTGGATTTACAAAAAGCTGACATATAAATCTAGCTGGGAAAGCATGTAAATCTATAAACTGCTCAGGCAGACAGCAACATAATTTGCTATGATCAGAATGCAATTCTTGGAGTACCTTACTGCTCTGATACAAAAGTCTGTCTAAAAGCAACAAAAGCTGAGCATTTTGGCTGACTGCTATCAAAGAATTCCCTTGAAGTTGCACTGAAACTGCAGTTAACTATAAGGTTTCCTCAGCGAATAAGGCCGAAGTGAGATTGGGGCTATTAATTTTAAATGAAATTGCTTATTTTACTCCTGAAGGCAACTAAGGAAACAGGGAATTACAATACACTCTAGCTGTGCCCAAGTAAATACAGCTCCTGTTTTGAACCGATGAAAGCAAGCATTACTAGCACTTAGGCGCCGGATTACAAAAACAGAGTCAAACGAACCCTTTGATCAAAACATTTTGTGAGTCAATAAAGGAAACAGAAACTACTGCATAACTGCCTTCCTACAATAACTATGACTTCCAAGAACAATAATTTAGGATTATCTAGAAGCTAGATGTCAATATGGGAAAAAAGAAACTACAGAATTAGATATAAAAAACCTGGGTTCTGGGCTTGACCTCTCTCAGGGTTACTACTGTAGAGCTCAACCTCTTGCTGCTCCCTTGCCATTAATTGCTTAATGAAGAGGGTGAACTTAGCAATCACTCTGGCGTTTTTAGATCTAACATATGATCCTAGGAAACGGTGCTCATACTGCAAAGTTAAGAGCTATGGATTCAGCCAGACCCGAGTTCAAATTCAAATTTGTATATTTCACCATGAGTTAGAGTAAGTTATTTAATATCCTTGAGCTTCAAGGACTCCAAATGTCCACTGTGGGTGAATATAGCTTTTACATAGAAGAAATAAATGTAAATATGAGTTCCTCTTCAGGACTACACAAGTACATAAACCCATATGTGTAAGAAGCAAAACTAAAATTTTATAAGTTTATGGGATGTATGTTAGCTCATATAATGAGCCTGAACTGATGACAGGTCCTTCTAGAGTTCTTATCCATACCATGTAAAAGTTTTATGCCACTTGCCAAAAATCTGTAAAAATAGCTGGATTCCAAATTACATTGGGATCTAAAGTTTTCATGTAGGAATTGTAAACCTGCATGATATTACAGATTTTAACTGATTGGCATGCATTTAAATATTAGGAATTCTTATTATCTGTAACTCTTCATTGAACAATACTCAATAAATAATTTGTACAAAAATCAAAGCATAGAGAATACTGATGTATTCCATTTTTTTCTGATCACTAATAAATGTCAACATTCAATGTCATTCACTATGATCAGACTCATGACAAACTTGTGAGAACATGAAATCCATAAGAATAATAAGGGAAAAAGGAATAAGAGGAAAATTTATTTTTGAATGTGTTCTTTGCCTCAGGTACTATGTTAATCCATTTACACGTGTATTTCTAATACAACAATGTGCTACAAGCCCTGTCTCCTAGCACTTTACAGTTTAGATCAGGATAGAAAAGCATCATTTCCTATCCACCACACTCACATGTACCAAACATTGCCATAGGACCTGGGGCCTAAATGAACACAGGTGAATTTGCAGGGAGCTTCCCAGACAGACAAAAACCAGGAAGCAAATCACTGCAAGGAAAAAAGTGGTATGAAAAAGTTATTCACAGCTTGCTATAGAGAAAGAATAGACAAAGAAGGTCACTATGTATTAGTTATTAAAGGAATAACTCAACAGGAAGAGACTGAAC
Source organism: Octodon degus (assembly GCF_000260255.1). Taxonomy (NCBI): domain Eukaryota; kingdom Metazoa; phylum Chordata; class Mammalia; order Rodentia; family Octodontidae; genus Octodon; species Octodon degus. The sequence continues at coordinate 1,073,325 of NW_004524581.1, read as the reverse complement.
TATATACTACACACCAAGATCTGTGCTTCCAACTTTACAAAACAAACACTACTTGACTTAAAAGATCGAACGAACACTAAGACAATCATAGTGAAAATACATGGCAACCCATTTTCACAAATATATAGACCAACTAAACAGAAAGTCCACAAAGAGATATCAAAGCTGAACACATATCCAAACAAATGGATTGAATAGATATCTAGAGTGTTCTACTACAAGATAATACACATTCTTCTCAGCAGTAAACAAAATTTCTCTAAGCCATATACTGAGCCACAAAGCCTGCTTAAATACAAAAGAATAAAAAATTTTCCATGAATTTTATCAGATCAAAAGAACACTAGAGGTAGAGATCAATCACAAAATAAATTCCAGAAATTATACAAACACTTAGACATTAAACAACATGCTCCTGAACACTCAATGGGCCACAGGGGAAAAAAAATCAAGAAAGAAATTTAACTTTCTTAGAATTAAACAATAAGCTAGTGCCATGTACCAGGTCTTATAGGTCAAAAGGAAAATAGTCCTAAAATGGAAGTTTGTTACTGTGAATGTTCACATTAGAAAATCAGAGTGAGGGCCAGGGAGATGGCTCAGTAGAATAAGCATTTCCCTGGCAAGCACAAGGGTCTGAGTTCAATCCCTGGTTCCACCAAAAAAAAAAAAGAAAAAAAAAAGAAAATCAAAGTGAGCTCAAATGACTTAATGATGATCAAAGTACTAGAAATACAAGAACAGTCCAAACCCAAACCTAGTACATAGAAGGAGACCTCCTTCTTTCTTTTTTTCTCCTTTCCCCATCCCAGTTGTTCTTTCCTTTTGAGCAGTTTTTTACCTTTCACAATATCTACTGTAACTTTCAGCAGAAAGAAGAATACATATATTAACTAAAATAATTATACTACTAATTTCTATTGGTTTATTGAAAGGAACAGTTAATACTTAATTATTTGATCAATTTTGTGTGCCTATACTGGATAATTTGAACAACTATTTTGAAGGTAACAATACATAATATAATGACCATTGTTAATTTCCTATCATCTTGTTTTGAAACTTTGTATCTTTTTTTCTTATTTTTATTCTCTTTAAAATAAGGAAAGAAATTAATGAAGTAGAGACTGCAAAAGTATAATCAAGGAATAGAAGAGCCAATTTTTTGAGAGGATAAACAACATAGACACATCTGCAGGAAAACTTACAAAGAACAATACACCTTACCCAGGACAATACAATTAGAAATGAAAAAGGTAAAATCACAACATACACTAAAAATATGGAAGATTTTAGTAATTAAAATGAAAAATTGGACTCCACTACATAAAAGAATATAAAAGAAAAGGACAGACTCCTAGACACATACGAATTACCAAAACTAATAAAGAAGACATAAAAATCCCAAAGAGGCTAATAACAGGCAAGAAAACTGAAGGAATCATTAAAAAAAAAAAAAAAAAAAAAAAAACCCTACAAACAAAGAAAGCCCTAAGACCTGATGGATACACCACTGAATTCTACAAGAACTTCAAGTAAGATGCAATGACGATTGTTTTTTTAAAAAAAATCTTTAATAAAATTAAAAGGCAAAGTACTGGAAGTTAATACTACCCTAATTACAAAGCCAGAAAAGGAACCAATTAACAATTAATACTATAGTCAAATCTCTTTAATGGCCATATACAAAAACATGTTCAACAGGTCCTGCAAAGAATGTAACAAATGAAAAATAGCACACATCTGATCCAATATGCTTCCAGAGATTAAAGATTGGTTCAACATAGAAAAATCAATAAAAGCAATGCACCACATAAACAGAAGCAAAAGCACAGTCATCCCAACAGATGCAGAAAAAGCTTTTGATAAAACCTAGCATCCAAGGGCTGGTCAGATAACTCAACAGATTAAAGCACCTGCTTAGGCAGAAGCAGCGGTTGGGGTTCGATCCCCAGAGTGCAGTGCCAGTCCTACCCCTGGGTGCGCTGAGATAGCGATTGAGACTGGATGTGGTGGTGCACACCTGTAATCCCAGCACTTGGGAGACTGAAAACAGGAGGATCACTATGAGTCTAATCTGTGTAGTGAGACCCTGAAGACCCTGTAGACCCTGTCCTAAATACAAAAAAAAAGGATCCATTCATGATTAAAAAATCATAAATAAAATAGGGTTAGAAATTTTTTTTTCAATTGATGAAACTCATTTATGACAAACCAAAGGCTAATATCATATAAATGGAAAAAAGGAAAAAGTTTTTCCTCTAAAATCAGAAATAAAAATGATTGTACTGTCACTACTTCTACTCCATATGATACTTAAAAGTTTAACCACACTAATCAGATAATAGAAAGAAATAAGACAGGTACCAATATAAAAGAAAAAAGTCAACTTATTATTTGTAGAAAACATGGTCCTCTATATTGAAGACCCAAAAAATTCCACCAAAAGAGTCTTAAAATTAATAATCAAATTTAGTGAAATCTACTAAGGTGTAAAATCAAAACATAAAAATCAAAAGCATGTCTATGTACCAATACTTAATTCACTGAAAAGGAAATTAGGAAAACAATACCATTCACCATTAGCATCAAAAAAACAAATATTTAGAAGTTACTCTAACTAGGGAAATGAAAGCTCTCTATGATAAAAAAACTATAGCACTCAAAAGAAAGGACATCAGAAAAATGGAAAAAACAACTCTTGTTCCTGTTTAGAAAGAAACAGTGTTGTCAAAATGGTCATACTTCCTAAACTGATTCATATATTTAATGTGATTCCAACCAAACTACAAACATTTCTCTCAGAACTTAAAAAAAAAATCCTAAGAATTATATGGAACCACAATTGACCCAGAACAGCAAAAGCAATCCTGGGCAACAAGACAAAAGAAGTGGCACCATAATCCCAAATTTCAGGCTATGTTGTAAAACAACAGTGATTAAAATGATTAAAAAAAACAGTACAATACAGGCACAAAGGCAGACACATGGATCAAGAGAACATAATAGGAAATGCAGGAACAACCCCATCTCCATTGTCATCTGATCTTTGTCCAAGGGGCCAAAGCTTATGTTGAAGAAAAGATAGCCACTTTAACTAATCTTGCTGAAAAAAATATCTACACACATGCAAAAAAATGAATCCACCCTTGTATCTATTTACATGCATCAAAATAAAATCAAAATGGATCAAACACCTAGATATTAAGATAGAAACACAATTGGCTTGTAGATACTATTGCTAGCGAGGCACAGGTCAGGACTTTCTGAACAGAATCCCAGGTGCACAAGAAATAATATCAAGAATCAACTAATGGAATAATGTCAACTTGAAAACCTTCTGCATAGTAAAACAAATAACAATGCAAAGAAAAACTACAGAGTGGGAAAAGTAATTTTGCTTTCTTCTCCTTTGACAGAAGACTAATATCTAGAATATATAAAGAACTCCAAAAACTGAGACCCAATACAAAATAAAAATATAAGGGCTGGCCAGATAGCTCAACAGATGAAAGCACCTGCTTAGGCAGATGCAGGGACCAGGGTTCGACCCATGGGATGGTGTGCCAGCTGCGCCCCCAGGGCATGCTGAGACTGCAACTGAGACTGGGCGTGGTGGTGTGCATCTGTAATCCTAGCACTTGGGAGGCTGAAAACAGGAGGATCATTATGAGTCCTAGCTGTGTAGTAAGAGCCTGGAGACCCTGTACTAAATACATAAAGAAACAAAAACAAACAAAAATAAAAATAAAAATACAGTAAAAAAGTAAAAATAAAAAAGAATTTAAATGAATAGACATAACTTAGAAGTCTAAATAGATGATAAATACTTGAAAAAAATGCTCAATATCTTTGGCCACTAAAAAGTGCATATTGAAATAACACTGGAATTCCTCCTTACTCTGGAATGAATGGCTACTATCAAGAAATAAAGCAACAACAAATGCTGGTGAGGTTGTGGAGGTGGGGGAGTACATTTCTATATTGTAGGTGGGACCATAAACTAGTACAACCACTATGAAAATCAGGATGGAGATTACTCGCAATCATTATGGAGAATACTCAAGAATCTAAAACCAGAAATTCCTTTCCATCCAGCTCTTTTCCTTCGAGGTATCTTCGCCAAAGAGTTAAACACACTTTACTACAGTCATAGCTATGCGTGTTGATAGCAGCACAGCTCATAATAGCTAAATACTGAAAGCAGTGCCCCTCCCCCTTCTCTCTCTCATTCATATATATATATATATATATATATATATATATATATATATATATTTCAAACTCAATGAAGATATACATCAACAGATTAAAGAAAGAAAATTTACTTACATGCAATTTATGTCTTAGTCTGATGAATAAATTTAAGGCATTTATGGAAAGGAAAATAGATATACTTTGAGACTATAACTTTCAGTGAAGTAAATCAACACACAAACTTAAACATCACATAACTTATATGAGAAAACCAATGTATAAATAATTAAAAGAAAAACTAAAAGACAGACATTAAGAAGCAGAAATAAAGCTTAGGTAAGTGGGAAAGGGATTGAGGTGAAGGGAGGGGAGGGGAGAGAGAAGGGAGGGAGAGTAATAAAAATAATTAAGGATTTTTTTTTTCCTCCACATGCCTTCAGGGCAGGTTTGGCTGGCTTGAGTTGTGGGGATCGAACCACAGCCACCGGAGCCTGACAGCTTTGGGGAAGCAGCCACTTAAAGAACTGAGCTAGGGCCAGGCCCCATAAAAATAATTAAGAGATGTGATATACACGCACCTACTTCTCACAGTGAATGTGATTATTATGTACCACAAACATGTACAAATAAAAATAAACATGGATTAAAAATTAATTCAAAAGATGTTATAGCTAAAATATGATTGATACTAATAAGTGCTCCATATCAATAAAATTTGCTATTTTAGGGTAGATGATTCTAGAAATATCAAATGGGTTGCTTTATTCAAGACTTCTTTGTCTTGCTGATTTTCTGTGTGCTTGTCTTTTAATTATTGAGAGATAATGTAATCTCTGGATATTTCATGGGTTGAATAGACCCATGAAATGCAGTTTATATACATCTTATAACTGCATATTTTAGGGATTTCTCTATCTTTGCAGTTCTTTATGTTTGGGGCTCTGTTATTAAGTAAGTACATGTTTGGATAGTTGTTTTCTGATAAACTGACTCCCTGGTAACTATGAAATTAATTCTTTATCCCCCATGATATTCTTTTCTTTGAAATCTACATTTTCTGATATTATTACAAATATTCTACTTTTGAATTGATTTGTATCACTGTTATTTATCTTTTTTACCTTTTTTCCTGTTTGTATATTTGTATTTAAAGTGGGGTTCTTATAAGTTGCAGGGTTGGATCTTCTTCTCCAAATACCTTTAAGTTTTAATTAAAACATTTAGACCATTAATAAACTATACAGGATGAAATCGACTTGGCAGTTCTATTCAGAGACAGTGTTTTTGCAGAGCCGGCATCTGAATGTGTTTGCGTGTGGATACTAACACATACATAGTCATATAAATATATTTAAAAATATAAAATAATAATGAAGAAAACAAGAGGTTTGATACTAAGCATTAAAAGTATTACATCTAAAGGAATTTAAAACTCCAGGGGTTCCAGAGACAAAGCATGTGGTACTGGCCTGGGCAGAGAAGGTCCCTCAGAAGTGAAAGGCAGACCAGACCCGAGAAGGAAGGGCCACAAGTGCACAGCAGCACAGGGTCAAAGCCTGCACCCCACCTCCCTCACGTGGGCACCGGGATGAGCTGCCATCCTCAGTGCCTATGGTACAGTCCACCACGTTCAGAACAAAGTCACCTGCAGGGCTTGCTGGGATGCCACTGGATTGGCCCCAGCCCATGGTTTCTTCACCAGTGAGTTTGGGGTCATGTCCAAGAGTTGTGTTCTAACAAGTTCGTAGGCCATGTGATTGCACTGCCAGAGGCCGATACCTTCAGAACACACTGTCTCCGTATCTGTTATGTTCTGTGCACTGTATATTTATAGGAGATTCAACAAATAAAACACCTAGAAACAGTATCACCAACCTGCACAAAGACTCGCTATGGTTTTGAAAATTTTGTTGCATTACATGTATTTTTCTGAAAAGTTTTCTAAATCGTTTATATTTGTGCCTCTTTAATAATTCTACTTCTTAATTGCTGTGTACTTATATATTTATCAAAATTTGTTCCCCCATCACAAAATACAAGTAAGAAAATCCAAATTTGGCCAGCAAAATTTCTAACTTCCAAACCCTTGTGTGACTGAAGTTTGGACTCATCGTTTGCTGAAAACACGGGAAATAGTTGATCATCTCCGGATTCCCTTTTATCAACTCCCAGTTATTCCCAAGTAAGACTGCTCTTCATTCTCTCCACGGAAACTTCATTCCTGATACCTGCATCACCAGACAGAGAGCTAACAGTGCCACCTCATTTCACTGCTGAATAAGCACCCCAGTTGGCAGCATCCCCAATTGGCTTTTAACCTAGAAGACTTTGCACTGGGAAGGATTGGCAGGCACCACAGCAAAGGCTTCTGGGGAATACAGCCAGGCAGGTAGCAAGCTAAGGTCTTGAGGAAAGTGAAGGGAAGTCAGCTGCAGCCACCTGAGTCAGGCACACACCCCTGGGGCCAGGGCCATCTGCATTCGAGACCAGCATACTCATCTTTGTCTGCTTTTTGCCTCTCTGGCACAAGAACCCATCGGAATTTGTCCTTTAAAGTAGTTTATGCTCTAAAGAGAATCTTAATCGAAATCTTCTGCTTTATTCACAAAGCCACCGCCTCCGGCACATCTAAAGATCCAAGTTCTCTCCCTTCGCGCTCAGACTTTGTCAAGTTCTTTGGTCCTGTGTTTCCCTCCTATAGGCTTGTCCATTTGTTTGTTCATTAATTCAAACCCCTCTTCTGTTCTTGCCTCTTTCAGTTCACAGAAAGCTCCCTGATCCATTCTGTATTCACCTCAGAGACTTCTGCTTATCTTTTTTAACGTGTTGACTTTCTCTTCTTTTAATACTCCAGAAAGAATGGATGCACAGGAGCCATGAAGCCAAGTTGGAGGGGAACTTCAAGGATATACCCTAACGTAATATGGTTCTTAGCATTTTTAAGGGAGGAAAGGGGGAAAGTTAGAACGTGGTAAAAGGCAGAAGCCATACAGCATGCTTACCAGAGTACCACAGGAGAGTAACTCGATGTACAGTAGCCCAAAACATATATGTTGGATTCAGGAAACAGTCTGCTCTAGGGAAATTACTAAAGATTGCTTTGCCATTGCTATATTTTTGTTGTCTCTAAAATAGAATATGTACTCTTTATCTTTCAAAAATATTATAAAGATTGCCCCCAAAATGTATAACAATCCTCCAGGAGAGCATCTGGAATAAATATTCCAGAAATAGCAAACAGGTACTCTTATTGCTACCTGCAGTCAAGCCATCCCCATGCTCAAATATCAGATCTAGGCAGAAAACTAAGCCCCTGTCTCTGTCTTATTCCAAAGTCTAAATCCTAAATACTCTACTCTTCCAACACTTAGTAAGATTCAGTTTTCAACATGCTCAAATGGCCTGGGTCCAAACAGAACCTAAAGATTGCACAAGTTGGTGTCACTTGCAAAATGAAATGCCTGTTTATATGAAATACGCCAAAGAAGTATAGTGAGTGAATCTTATGGTATGCAAATTACATTTCAATGAAGCTGTTAATAAACAGTCTTTCTTATATTACATGACACACTTCGGAATGAGCTGGCATTATTGTTTTTGTTCCACAGCTTTCCATTATCAGCGCCTCATCACAAGTGTCAGGGATTTGTTCAAGATCATCAATGCATTCTGCCACAGGCCAGCAGGGCTGTTATCACTGCTTTTATCTACAATCATATTGTTCATGAAAAGACATCTCAAGATGAAAAAGCAAGGTCATTAACAGGAAACATTTATACGCTAAGATTATGTGCTACAGCTGAAAGTTCCTAAGTACGGACAGCAAACATTCAAATAGGGCATGAATGGTTTGCAAACAGAAACCCATTAGCAATGAAAAACTTCTATGTCACCCTTTGAGAAAGCTGGAATAGCTACTTTAAATACTTTTGATGGATCGATATCAAATCACTGAATGGTGGATCTTTTAAACATTATTTTAGAGCAGCAACATCACAGTCTGTTTGCAACGGCCTCATTCATTAAAACCAAATGTTAAGAACAATATTGCAATTTTAAAAATGCATCCACAAAGAATGTACGAGAAATATTTTCCATATTTGGAACACAGACAACTTTTCCTGGACTTAATACAGCTACTTCATTATAACTTTAACCTAATCTCATACATGGGTTCAAGTTCAGCCAATCCATTCTTGACTGCTCTGTAGATGTACAACTGCTTGTTGAATGAAATAAATAGCATAATAATAAAATGTAAATCTTGCCTGTGCTCAAGTCCTCTTGCCTCTGGTTAGCCCACACAGAAGTCATGTACAATTCTTGCTGTCACTCAGTTATTCTCTGAGTCATACCTAACAAAGCCAAACTGGGCTGCACTGGGCTCTGCTCCAGGACCTTGGCATTACTAAGCCTGTCCTTCCATCTCATGCTTTTCAGTTTGGTTTAGAAATATTCATCGCCCTGTAGTGAAAGTGGTTTTAACAACAGCAGTAAAAAAAGTGGAAGTAATGATAATCTCAATAGCACTAGCAAGTGATTACAAGGTTGTGACAGTTAACCTTAATTGTATCACCTTGATGGCTTTGCTATCTACCAGGGAGGAGACTGGTGGGTCCTACTTCTGGGTGAGTGTGGGGGCCACAGAGGCATGGTGGCATACGGCTCTATCTGCTCCTTCACTTGTTCTGCTCTGCCACAATTTACTGCTATGCTTCCTGGCCACCATGAACTAAGCCTCTTTGCTCTGACAGCCCTTCCTCCATGCTGCTTCTGCTTTAGAGCCAGCCAATCATAGGCTGTGCTCCCCAAAGCTATGAGCTAAATTAGACCCTGCCTCCTTTGAATCATGAGCGTCAAGTACTGGGTCCAAGCAACAGAAATCTGATTAAACAGAATCCCTTCTTATATTTGGGGCACTGTATTGAAAGATTCACAAACATATTTTTCTAGTCATCACAGAAATAACAATTATTATTTATAATGAAGAAATGTTATCTCCATTGCATGTGCTGAGAGCTGAACCTGTACTGTGTACTGCTAAGCTGCGGGACGCAGTGGATTCTCACAGCAGTCATAGGAATGCGTTATGATGGCATAGTTTGGAAAGGAAATTGAACTCAGTCTGTTGATCTGTTGTATTTGCAGTGGTATCCCTCAAGAGCTGTTGGAATTGGGGTTCTATTAATCCATCCAACTGATCCTTAATATTCTCCTTTATAAAATGGAGATGATCTGTCTTCCTTTACTCACCCAGACACCGTGAGGCATGAATGACATGATACACATATTCATTTTTCTAACTAATAAATTAAGTGCTTACCATACCTCATTCTTGTCATCTACAAAGTCTACAGTAGCATTTGGCATACAGGTCCTCAAGAAAAATAACCTCAAACGTACACAGCAGCCTATTATCAAGTGAAATATAGACGTGTTTGTTGTAAGATTGGGTATTTCCTGGTTCCATGGTGAAGACATAAGACACTGCAGTGGTACCTTGGTTTAGGAACTTAATTCTTTCCATGATTCTGGTCTTAAACTGGATTCACAACCTACAGGTGAGAACTAAATAAAATTCGATGGTTAGATTCAGCATTGACCTTAGGGGGGATTTTGATTCAGTTCTCATCCAATTCAGTCTGTGACTAGAATCATGGACAGAATTATGCTCATGAAAAAAAATACCACTGTACAAACAAAATCAATCTTTAAATTTTTCCCATCATATTTTGGTGAACAGTGAGGCAATCATCTATTTAAAAAGTATTTTATCATTAGTTTGATGGTCCCTAAGATAGTATAATATTAAGAGCTATTAGAATCTTTGGAGCTGGACATGGTGGCACATGCCTGTAATCTCAGCACTTGGGAGGCTGAGGCAGGGCCTTCAGTTGGAGGCCAGCCTGGGCTACATAGTGAGTTCAAGGCCAGCCTGCACTATATAATGAGACCCTGTCTCAACAAACAAATCAACAACAACAACAACAAAAGTAATCTTTATATAATCAAAATTAAGAAGCTAACACCTAAACTTGACAGAATTTTGTCCATGAGAGTTCTGACTATACCCAAAAAATGAATTAAGAATTTTTGAACCCACCTCCTATAACTATCTCTGTTAACACCATGCTATGCTAGTACCCTTTATCGAGCAACGCTTTTTCTCTTCAAGGATAACCAGCTCATTTGGTTTTATCTTGCAGATTTGATACTAGACATTTATTAGAGTTGAAGGACAAATGCACTTCCTTGGAAATAGATTTTAAAACCACATATTATTTGAACAAGAAGGAACTTTTAGACTTTGTAATCCCCACAGCTAAGAAATGGAACTGCCCCAGAGACCAGGCAGATAATATCCACCAGTAGTATCTTAGTTACTTCTTCATTGTGAAACACGGTACATGGCAACGCCACCCAGAGGAAGGCTGCACTTTAGCTCACAGTCTGGAGAGGTTTCAGTCCACAGTAGGCTGGCTCTACAGCAGGACGACATAGGAGAGGGGCGCCGAGGAGGAGCACTGCTGCTGCTGGGGCAGACCGGAGGAGGGTGGTGCTGAGCGCAGGGGGGAGCAGGGAGGTGAGGCTTTGCAGCCACAACCCAGGTGACCCATCGTTCCTGACTGGACCTCTTTCCTCAACTGCAAGTCAGTCACAATGTTCCAATAGTAAAGCCACCTTCCAAAATCTCCCTTCTGGGTGCACAAAGCTCTGGGGGACATCCGGGTATGTCCCCCAGAGAAATGGGCTGGATGAGGACACCACGGGGTGTCATGGGTCACAAACCTGGGGAGCACAGGCAATCCACAAAAGCTCCCCAACTCATTCAAATTTCAAGCTTGTAAAACCCTTTTCCAGCCAGACCAAACAACCCCACAAGCTCTATGAGGCATAGTAACACACACTTCCAATTGCCAACATTTTCAGTTTAAAAGATGAAGTCTCTAAGGGGCAGGAACAGGAAGAGTCTTGATCTGGTCCTTCACTGGACAAATAATTTGTTCTGTGCCAGCCCTGTTTTGGACTCTTAAAATACAAGATGGACGAAGATGCACAAGTGGCTGTTTTCATTTACCTTCTCTATGGGAAATAAGTGTAAAACTCAATAATAGCAAAAAATAGAAACTAAAACTCACATGAGTATGATGAAGGAGAATTAGACAGCACTCCAAAGCCAAACACGCAGGACTAGGAACAGAACCATCCAGGCTGAGTGGGGCCAAAGCCACAAGGGAATAAGGCTCCAAAGGAAGTGTCTTTAAGTACATATCCCTAAGTCCCTGATTTTTAGGTATGTAATAACTTTCAGTGAGAAGAGTGTCCTAGTATGGTTTCCAGCCTGTACTCAGTAAATCCTCAATATATGATGAAACAAATTGAAAACCAACTGAAAGCCAATTCTTAGAAATGTTTATTAATTATAATAATAAAGAATAAAAAGTTATTTGACAAACTGTAATAATACACACTTGCAGATGACGCGACTGAGAGAGAAATCAGTATAGAAATTTCAATCACTATTGAAAAACAGCTGAATCGGGGGACGTTTCTTTAAAGGAACAACTTGATTCAGCAGGAACAAGCTCTGGTTGTTTAAAATTTTTAAGTAAAAAGAAAAAAAATATGCAAGTACAACCTGGAGATAACTTCCTATGTATAAAACAGCAAAAATGTTTTGGGTACGAGTAATTCTGTTTGTTAGCAATGCGACTACAGCAGATATAGAGTATTACTGTAAGCGAAGCTGCCAAGGTATTGCAGTGAGGGAGACTGGAAGGAGCGCACAACTGTGGGCTTGCGGGGCATGGGGCACGCGGTACGTAAAAAAACGCTAGAGAGGAGCATAAAAGGGATAAAACTACCGAGGGGATGGAAAATATGGTCCTACTTTTTTAAGAGAAGCTTTCGAAACAAGTATTTAATCAATAGAGCATACGGAGCATGAAAAGAAGAACTCCAACATCTTGAAGATTTGCATTGGAATACTTTAGCCCATTGTTTCATTTTGGACAATTTTTTTTCATGTCTCTGTGCCTCATTTTCTCCATCCCAAAAAAAAAAAAAAAAAAAATGAAACGATAACAACAGCAGATCGCAGCAGGACTAAATGAGACAACTCGGACACGGCAGAGTACGAGAAACCATTTTGATGATTATCCACATCGTCATTAATAGGCGTTGTCTTGTGTGCCCAGACACGTGCCTTTTGAAGGTGATGAGATCACAGCACTTCTATGCTTATGCTCAATTTATCCACCAAGAAATGCACAGCTGAAAGCGCTCCTGGAGGCGGGGGCTGGATGTACGAGTCAGTCCACTGAGGCCAGAAGCTGCAGAGGCTGGTGTTGCACCCTGGGCCTCCCTCCTCTCTGCACATCCTGAGCACCTTGATGTGAGCAGCCATTTCTCCACCAGGTCTCTCTGCCGGGCCCTCTCTGCCTTGGAGTCAGAAAACTAACAACTGAAACTTCTAGAAACTATGAGTCAAAGCAAAGCTCTCCTCCTATCAATTGTGGGTGTTGAGTATTTTATCCTCCCAGTGTCAGGAAAGTGACTAAGACACCCTTTGTGATGAGAAAGCAATATATTGAACTATTAATGGAAATCAAGAAAACTGTCATCATGACTTTAAAACACACCAGCAAGAGCTCACCTAGATGTTATTTAACAACTCCTAAGTCCACCGAGCAGAGAATCCCACTCGCACCAAGACAAAGCAAACTTGAGTCATTTTCCATCCATCACAATGACAGCAGCCCTTGGGAACCCAGAAGACGGAGCGCTTCTCTATTTGACAGATGAGGATGTGGTGCAGGACTTCCATGGTGAGGACCAACGATAAGACGAGCCATGGAGGAGTGAGGGTCACCCCAGAGCAGCAGTCCTCTGTGATGTGTTTTAATTTTATACTTTAAAATAAATGTTCTGACAAAGTGTTTGTTCAAATTTATTCACCTTTGCACACTTGCCACGGGAATTTTCACCAATGTATCCCGATATTTATTGGCTCTTTAAAGTTCTTCATTTCCTAATGAATACAAGAGTTAACCTCAGCTGCTTCAAAAAATTATGATTTTATTATAGATGGAATGTAACTTTTGATAGAAAATAAGATATTCATTAAAAGTCACTGTTGTCTAAAATAGTTTCTTGTAATTATTGATAAACATAAACCATTACACAAACACAGTTAATGCCACCAAAGCATCCAAATTCTTCATTTCTGTAAGTTTTTGCTTTACTTACTGTTACTTTAAATTGCATGGACTGTACTTCTTTTAGTCATTTATCAAAAAGAAAACATATTGTAGAGTAGCTATTTTGCACTGAAAGCAAAAAAGTGAGGGAAATAAACATGGTAATGGCTAAGCAGAGCAACAAGCAGGCAAAGACTTGAGAATTCATGAAGTCTGTCAGAGGTAGCAAAAAATTAATAAAGATGACCCATTCACAGTGAGCTTGTTATTTTCTATTCCTTTCCATAGTTTTTTTTTTTTTCAAATTTGCAACCATTCAATGTTGTGCCAGTCAGTCTCCATGAAGAAGAAATCATTTAGTTCTTCTTTGTGTCTTTTTTTTTATCAAGAGAATAGAGGTCTCTATAGTAAGTTATGTTAAAACATCTGGAAGGCAGAATAGGGCAAATTACACTTTTATGTCAGATTTTTCTTTTATGATGAACAACAAAAAAATCTGAAGTGATATTCTAAAGGAAAGAAAAAAGGCTATTTCCTGATTAAGGATACAACCATTTAAAAGTCAAAGCATAGTTTCTTTCACAATATTTCTAAAGCTTTTCAGATTAACAAGAAGCATGGCTCATACAAATATATCATGGAGTCCGGCATTACATTTCTATAAAACTAGATATTAAGGGCATGATCAGAAACCACAAGTGTTCTTTCCTTTTGCACTCACTGTACCATATATTCGAAGGTAAAAGTATTCTCCTGTCAACTCAAAATGGAAAAAGTTCTATTAAATAAAATCCATTTACTCAGAATAAAGAAGGACCCCAAAGAATGGCTCTTTCTTCCAAAAAAAAAATCTACTAACTTACATAAGTGTCTTTGGGCTTTCTTTCCCAAGCATTGGTATACAAAGACAGCGCCAAAACAAGAGAGTAGCAATTACCTAGAGCAGAAGACGATCATTCACATAAAGTTCCACACTCAGCCATGCATGCAATGCAGACTCAAGAGCTTATTCCAATGCATATTGACTTGCTTTGCTCCTCCCAGGACATAATGAGTTGCCATCACAGCCTTCGCAAAATGGTACCTGTCACTGTCAGATGCTTAACGTTCCCCTTGGAAGGATACTGTGATATTGTGTCTAACCATCACAGCTCCAATCCAAGGCCATTTTCTCATACTCACCATAATACAAATGTGCTCTCCAGTCTCCAAGAGTCCAGGGAAAGTGTGTCACATAAGAAAGGTACGGATTTGTGCTTCCTTTTCCAGTGTGCTTGCCAGCGCCCTGCATGCATAGTGGAGAATGACCATTGTATCTTCTAGTCCATCTATAACAACAGGCTCCCAAGGAGCAGAGCACAGAATTGCTATTTTTCTGTTGTCAGGACAATCCTTTTTTATTTCCCTTTAGTGCAGACTTAGATGCACTATCAAAACCAGGATTTATTGATAAATCTAGACCATTTGGAAATTACACAGTATATACAGAAAAAGATTTTTTTTCTTATACCATCTCATTATTCCTTGGTCTAGATCTGGTAAAATCTTGATATTATAATACAACTGTCTGTCACAAACAGCAATGCTATTTTTTTGCTTATTTGGGGTATATTTGTCATCACTAACATATGAAACAATTAGCCACATTAAACTGACTGGCTGAAGCTGTAGTCACTTCATGCATAAAGCAGAAACACATTGGTACTTCTAAAAGACATTCTAGAGCAGCAGGTATGGACTGGAAATAAGAAAATGAAACTGGATTTAGGTCAATAACATTGGGAGATCTGTTTGGGCAACATGCTATAACCCCAGAGCAATAATTTACATAATTTATTTATGCTTTGGCTAGGCATAAGTAATCCCACCTTTATATAGAAATTACTGAGATTATATCTGTTTTACAGAAAATCTGATGATGTTGAATTTGCATTTATGATCTTTAGATGAGAAAAATAAATAACATTTGACTTTTTGAATGTACTTAGTACAGAGTCTACAGGGTCTCATGACAGAGATCAGCTTGTAGTGATTCTCCTGTTTTCAGCCTCCCAAGCACTGGGATTACAGGCACATGCCGCCACACCCAATCTCAATCACCCTCACAGCACACCCCATGGGGCTGGCACTGCACATTGGGGATCGAACTCCGGTCCTGAGCCTGCCTAAACAGGCACTTTAATCTGCTGAGCTATCTGGCTGGCCCATAACATTTGATTTTTTTTTTCTTTTTTTTTTTTGGTGGAACCGGGGATTGAACTCAGGTCCTTGTGCTTGCCAGGGAAGCACTTATTCCACTGAGCCATCTCCCCGGCAACATTTGATTTTTGATCCAGGTGCAAGTGGCATATGTTGGCATCAAATTGTCACTTGTTTCCTCTACTAAATTCTATGTTTTTCTCTTACAATAAAAAGAACCCAAAGGCAAATGTTTTCCCAGCTCTTATCACCAATTTTCCCCACTGTTTTATTTCTAACTGCTTAACTGTTTATCCATAATAAGTAAGCACATGCTTTTGGTCATGTTTCTTTATTGTCACTAATTCCTCTTACCCCTCCCATTTAGGCCCAGTAACCAAATGCACTAATCATAATGAAAATGTTTACTTTCCTGATGATTAACTTTGCGATGTAATTAATGTCCCTAATCCTCTGGGCAGCTTTATTGTATCTACTCTGTTTTAACCATGCTATCTCTCAGCTGAATATATTTTCATATTTTAAAAAGAAGGAGACAGACAAGTGAGTTCTTCCTTGCTGACTCTGATTCTAAGAAGATAATTTGTTTTACCAAAAAGAATTTGCAATAATATTTGCTATTTTCCTCGCTTACATAAACTAACCTACTGGCTCATTCTCACCTGAGAAGATAATGGTAGAACAACAAATAAAGTAAAGAGACTCCCATCAGAGCCCATCAGGAGCGCCTTGAAGTGTATGTAACTGATATGAGGAGAAAGAGGACAGCCAAGAAGGAAACATAGAGCTGGGACCGGCAGCAGTGAGGTCCGACCACAACGGTTGACATTCTTCTCTCTCCCGGGAGATTCCTTGAGACGCACCAGGAGCTCTTCCTGCAGGTGTCGTCTCAGACCTCTCACCTGGCAGCAGTGCCCTGATCTGTTCACTCAGATCAAACTGTCTGTCTGCAAAGAGGGCTGAGAGGTTGATGTGCTCCTTCTGCTTTCTGTGAAACCTCCCTGGAAAGTACTCCTCATCCTGAGCTCAAGCTGTTTGCCTTAAAAGGATAAAATATCTGTAGGGGAAAAAAAAACTGTAGCTGGCTGCAAAGGCATCACATACCAGAAGAAAAGCCCAAGACTGCACTTCCAAGAGGCACTCATCTCTCTTTCATTTCCTTCAACTTCACCTGGTGGAACAGCAACTGGGATCCAGAGAAAGCATCTCGGGCTAACAAGACAGCTATATCCACTGTTAGTGAAAATCAAATGTGGAATGACGGCTGACCCTATTGTGTGTCATATTTGAATGGTGGCCAGCACTTGTGGCCAGCAGAGAAATGGAAGCACACTCATCCAGTGAGAAGAGCTGCTGCCATCCTGTGTGCCACAGGACTGTTCCTGACAACCTCTGAAATCAAAGTGAAACAGACAGATCGACATGCTGTGGGATCAAAGCGCAGAGAGGTCCTGGTTCCACTGCAAGGGAAGACTTTGGGATGACCAAGGAGACTAAGGAAAGTGCCTCCCCAAAGGATGAGGATTCTAGTAATCTGTAGCACCCCAAGTCCAATGGGCTATTGCAAGGCGCTCTGCCCTGTCTGTATGTTAGAATAACCACAGGAACTAAAATAAGCTACATATTTTTCCTGTCCAGCCCAAAACAACAGATTCAGAATCTTCGGAGTTCATCTGCTCAACAGTCATATTTTTAAACCTTCCTAGGGAATTCTAATATATAACTAGACTAAGAATCAATGGGCCAGGGATTGCTTAAATGGGAGAAAAAAATAAGACATTAAATATTGCATGCCTATTGTCCAGCCAAAAAAAAATCCAGTACTGCTTTTTCAAGCCTCTGGTGTTTGAAAGTGTTAGCCTTAAAGACAGTCAACTCTTTAGGTGGAAAATGTATCCAGTTCTTTTTTAAATATCACATCCAAACATACTACACACACACACACACACACAGACACACACACACACACACACACACCCTGTCTTCTTCCTTTCAGAACAGTTCTCAAATTGTGCTATACACTATAATTACTTTAGAATGCTGCTGCCTTGCTTTCAGCCCCAGAAATACTGGTTTTAACTGGTTTAACACAATTTTGCCATTGGATTCATTGTACAGTTCCCTGGCGATTCTAATGCACAACTACATTTGAAAGCCACAATCCTATCTAATTTCTGTTACTTCTCCCAAAGTTCTTCTGCTTCCTATTTCATTACAAATGAAAAGACAGACCCCTAGGTACAGTCTATTATACGTAGATTTTCTTGCAATAGCCTAATCATTATGCCTTTTTAGAAGGCAGGAAAGCCTACTGGTTAAAGAGAAAGCCTCTGGAGTTCAAAAATCAGGTTCAGCTTTTCATTAAGTGTGTGACCTCAAGAGAGCTGTGTGCTTCTCTGGGTCCTGGCACTGTTTTCCTCATGCTGTACCATGAGGATAACATAAAATCCTCCCAGTACTCTGAGTGTTACAAGATACGACACAAGTTAAGCAAAGGACCAGTGCCTTGCCGGGTAAAAGCACTCCATGACTGTTGGCCATTGATGATGTTGACAATGGCCATTGCCACCTTTGGTCCATGACTTCATGACAGTGATATTCTGATGTGTCACAGAAGAGACTCTTTCAGTACATAGTGTGGACGGCACAAAGACCCCAAGCCCTCGCTAATGTTAGGAGATGTTTCTAAGAAATAATGCAAAGTATGCAAAATAAGCACTGGTCTAAAGCAAAGCATCCTCATAATTTTCTGCCAACATCACAGCCTGGTTCTCAGGAAGGCAAGCTTTCAATTTAATCCATGGCGATCTTCATTCATAATGTACTATCTAACTTGCAAATTCTGTTCCAGTCTAAGACATTTCCACTCACAGACAAGCCCACAGTTACTTTCTACTTTCTTGCAAAAGTGGCATAGCTTGAACAATACTTATCTTGTTTTGTCCTTTCCTAC
Source organism: Octodon degus (assembly GCF_000260255.1). Classification (NCBI taxonomy): domain Eukaryota; kingdom Metazoa; phylum Chordata; class Mammalia; order Rodentia; family Octodontidae; genus Octodon; species Octodon degus. The sequence continues at coordinate 1,054,776 of NW_004524581.1, read as the reverse complement.
CCAGCTCCCCCATACACATCTCTTCCCACTCACTTCTCCTGCTTTCTTTCAGATTCATTGCTCTGATTATAAAACTCACCTAGAAACAAGTCAATCTGGGGCATGTACCATTAGCCCTACCTTGTATTAAACATCTGCTTTGTGTAGCTGCAGTTTTTGTCCTATTGTTTATATTTACGTGACAGTTCTGGAGGGAGAACATTCCTCTGCTCTTACAAGCAAAATTATACCTAGAGAGCTCAAACAGACTGCATGCGCTTAACTTCTTGGAAACTAAATTTTAAGAGGATGTTGAGGATCACAGTGATTACAGAAGATGGTGAGAGGGAACAGAATCAGAGTCAGAAAGCTGGGCACGAGGAAGCAGAGAGGGGCTGTCAGGGAAGGGGTGGCAAAGAACACCAGCTCAACAATTCAGATTAGGATTTGAAATGCCACAGCTGTGATTGCATAATAAGCTGTTGAGCATGCTGGTAAGTGCTGCTTTCAGTATGTGGTGATTTGTCACATAGTCTTGTGCTCTCTGGGCTCATGAGGTTCACATCAGAGGGCCTGGCATGCTAGCAACAGGCTGCGTTCCTTGGGATGGGCAGCAGCACCTACAGTGGAGATGGCACAAGGAGCAGCAGCCTGGTGTTCAAATTGGTTGCTAGGATACCATGGAGACCCTCCATTACTAAGCAGACAGAGAGGGAAAAAAATTCATCCATATGCCTTATAACCTGCAAACAGCCACAATAGAAACACTGCCTGTCTTTTACCCTTTTCCATTAGGAATCCAAACCCAACTCTTTAGTAAAATTACAAGAAGTCAGAGCTTGGAAATATGGCCTGCTAGAAAAGGAAGCTGGTCATTTACATTCTCAGGCAGTCTCTATAGCTACTCTGTTTAAGCGCTTGTCAGTATTTTTATTATAAGTCCTATTTCAGAGGCATATAACTTGACTCTATGCCAAAATACCTGATAGAATTTTAGCAGCCTGGTCTTGTACAACTTTATAAAAGATTCCACAACCTCAATTTCAATGCACAGATTGTAATATGAAATTAATGATCAAACTTAAATGGGAAACTATTATGATCCTGTTAGGTCAGAATTTAATTCCTTCACAAAAACAGGAAAGATGAATTTCAAAAACCAACATCCAGTTCAGTTCTCATCCACGTCCAGTTTGCCTAAGTATGTGAGGAATCAACAGTGCCAGTCTGTGGCGTATAATTAGATATTTTCAAAAGGAACATTCTGTAGTGAGTGAAAAAGGGAAGCTTTGTTTCTGGAAGGATAGCATTTGGTTTCTTTAATGGTGTAAATCATCTTAAGTTAAATATTCTTACCTGGTCAGTAGCGTTAAAGGTTATAATCAGGACTGTATCAGTGGGGAGGGCTGGAGGGTTGGAACCACATTCTTCTAAGTTTGAGAGCTTTTCTAGTAGGTAGCAACTAGTTCTCAGTATAACACACACACACACACACACACACACACACACACACAGTCTTGATTTGAAACCAAGCAGAAATGGCCTCTGATCTACTTTATAAAATCATAGCAACAGAGTATCTCCTGTTACTGGCACAAACTTGCTCTTTTGCAAGTGCCTGCACGGTACCCTCGTGCAGCCGCCAGTTGCGTGTTTTCTGTACACAGGCCCTGTGCCTTTGCTCAGTTTGGACTGTTATACCCTCTAAGCCCCCTCCCATCCATCCTCTCACATGGCATTAGCATGCTCATCCTTCAACTACGAACCTTAAAAACTTCCACAACAGTTGCTGATACCATAAAATCAAACTGATTTCATAGATTGAAGCAAATGTCTTAGTTTATCCCCTTGGCAGCTTACTTTATTCAGTTCTCTGAGGTAATTCACTTGCACAATACTATTCATGCCTGTTGACTCCTTGGTGCTAGGACTCGTGCATCTTTTACCTTTAACTCCTGTCAGTATTTTACATATGACAGACATTCCATGAAAGTTGGGAACTGACCGATAGGACAATTTGGGAACTTAATTCCTACTTCTGGAGAAAGCTGTCTTCATCTTACGCCACCTACAATTACACAGAGTTCTAAAATTCTCTCAACTTTCCATAGTATTGAATATATAGCATTTAAAAAGATTTTACCTCTTGAGATATATTAATGGCAAGGTTGAGAAGAGCATGCATTATCTTTTTAAACTTAATACTACCTTAAAAATAAGAAAATACATTTCTTCTTATCTTCTTCAGCTCTTCCAAAATACTTCACAATCACAGAGTGAAAGAGAACAGAACATATTATCCTCTGAAACGCAGCTACCTCTAGGGTGAAAAGCAACAACTTTAGAAATATCCAACGCTAATAACTTTTGATAGAAATGTATGTCTATACATTCCAGCTAAAATGACACAAATGCTATGATAGTAAGACACTGACAACCAGTAGACCAAACTATCAAACAGTGAATAGTTTAATCTATTCTCGGAAAAGGAAGTGTTATGAAATAAAATTACTATTACAAGTTGTGAAGAACCAACAGCCTCTCTAATCTCATAGAATGCATGGAGTTGTTTGTTTCATTTTAAAGGTTTAGTTGCTCAAAGTATCTAAAAACATATGACCTAGTATTTTTCATGCTCAAATATTTATTTGGCAACAAGTGAGTACAGACTCCAATTTCCTATATCAGTTCTTTGCTTCACATTTATAACCTCAGAAGGGCTTAAGAGTTATACCTATCCGGTTGTGAAAGAGATCAACGAAACACTCCTTCCAACTCAGAGATGGCGCAGGAGTGCTCTGGCTCTGTGCCGGAATCTAACAACTTTCTTTCTAATTCTCACCTTAAAGGAAAAATTTCAAACCAAAAATGTTAGAGGGATTAGTTATCCAGTTATTTTACATTTTGTGCTAGTTTGGAAATAATCAAAACATCACTAAGAAAAACAGAACTGTTTTAAAAATGATAATCCTCAAAAGGCAACCTCAGAAAGCAAATATTAGACACATATTTACATACATTTTAACAGAACATGAGCTCAGCAGCACCCATTTACATTTGATGGAAAGAAAACCAGGCACTAACATGATATGAAGTTGAAATCAATTTAAGTCTGTTTGGATGGTTTCATTTTGACTTGAACCAATAATACCTGTGTGTAATCTAAAGAATGACGACCACGTTCAAGTTTCACTAGAGTGTACAAAACACTTGTTGCCAGCAGGTCTTACACAGTTAAGTCATTCAAATGAACTAAACAAAAACACAGAGCAATCCTTTTCTGACCGGCAAGTTTTCTTCATTTCATGTAGACCTAGCTTGTACAATTACTCAAATAATGTAAGATAATGTTCATTTCGCATACAATGTGCTTCTTTTTTCCCCTAAGAAAGGTACACTCCACCATTCAAGCCAATTTTATTCTAGTTTTCTGTATGGAAGTGTGAAAAAAGAACAGATGTTTTTCCAAAATTATTTAAGCTTGGAAGACATTCTATCATTTTCTTCAATATAATCCTTCAGAATCACAAAAACCAGCATGGCAATACCTTAAGAACTGAGGTCTTTAAAATTGAAGCCATTAAATAAATATTAGAATGTACAGCATTTTCAATAGATAAACATTTATTATAATGGGACATCCTGGCTTACGTGCCACAGTAATTTTATTTACCACCATCAATCTTTTAAAAGAATTCAAGTCAAGTATTATCAGGTTCTAAAAGTTAACCACATTCTACAGCCATGCCCTGCTTCCTAGATTCTTTTAGATCTCTTCTGATAGAATGCTTAACTGGAGTTATCAACTGGCTCAATCACACTTCATTATAAAACCTATTAAAAGGGCTCTTTTATAAAAACAGAGTTTGCTCTGCGTTACTATGAAGTTCTGCAGATACTAAAATGAGATCTGTACAATGCTTAAAAATGCAAAGAGCTACCTCTGAGGTTTTTTTTTTTTTTTAAATTATGCAAAACTTAGCCCAGGAGAGATGGCCACGTACTTCATTAGCTAAAACAGGCAAGCCTGTCAGGACTGCAAATTAATGTACCAGAGAAAGTGGCAGTGGCTTCAGATCCCTCAGGTTTCTAAGGTCTAAGGCTGCTGAATTATCAGCAGATTTGTGAAGCTGAAGCCGAAGCTGCATGAAGAGCTGTAAACGTTCCCGGGAGCCAACATGCATAGGTCTAACTCTCTAAGTTTTCAAAAAACTTAAATGAGAATTCATTAAATGAGAGCTCAGACTCCTGAACTCTCGTCCCATAAATACAAACGGAGATCATCAAGTATTTACTCTTTCTCTTTTTATTAACTCGGTGTTTATGAAGTAAAAGATTCCGAGGGGCCTGGCATTATGTAACACGTGTCATCCAGCCAGTGGGATGCGGCTGAAAGGGTAAAGCAGCAACGCGCTTCGCTTTGCCAATCATGTCATTATCTGTTAATTAAAAACACCGTTCATTTTGAGGCTGTCTTTCATTCGCTGTTAGCCTCTCCTTGCTGAAGCTTACTGTCCATATGGACTCTGATTTGAGTGTTGTGTAACAAGTTTCATTCAATTTCCCCATCCAACTTATGGAGCCCACTGACATCAGAGCTCCACGGTTCTCTAAGATGCTAGGATAGCAGAGCAGTCCTATTAAAAACCTGGAGTAAGGCAAACAATGTATCTACATTGCAAATAAAGGTAAGTGTGCCGATCTCTCCGTGTCCCTGGAAACAGGATACCCTCTTGGGAGACGGGTCTGTTCATTAGTAATTATATAAAAATTCTCCAAGAAAATAAGCAATATTCTCCCTCCGATGTTATGAAAAAATATTTAGAAAGAATCAACAGACTAGATTTCTATTTATGGATCATAAATGTCATCCAATTGAGGAAATCAAACATCCTTCCCTTTTATACCATATTTACTTGTGTTTTACACTGATGGTAGCAGAACATCAGGTTTCAAGGGTGCCACCGTGAAGCGCTGGCATGTAGAGAAATCAGGGAGGGCACAGAAAGTAGGGGTGATAGCAGACGCATTTCATTTCGAGTGTTATGAGCCTGCGTTTAGAATTTTACGGCTGGCCAGGTCTGCCAGGGCTTTGGGGAGACGCGTTTGGATTCCTCCTGCCCCAGTCACACACACACACACACACACACACACGGCCAGACACACACCTGGGGCACAAACTCTACGTACAGTACTCGGCATATGTGCGTGGACTGGCTATTTTTTAAATACCTTAGTATCTGACAAAGACACGAAGGCAACGGATGTGCAGTGGCTCTGGCTCTGGAAACGCGCACAGCCCGGCAAGAAGTGCCGGTGAAAATGAAACATTTCTGAGATGAGGACAGACATGGCAAACGGGAGGGGCGGGGGCCGACAGACAATACAGAGACCCCAGCCCCCGCCTCCAGGGTGCCGCGCGGACCCGGCGGAACCCCTGCTTACTGTGGGCTCTTGGGGTAGAAGGGCAGGGTCACATGGCTGAGGTCCTGGATGTCGAAGGCGGTGGGCTCCGCGGAGATCGCCTGCCGCTTGGTGCGCGGCTCGCCCTGCAGGGTGCTGGCGCTCTGCTTCTGCGCCTGCTGGGTGGCCGGCCGGATCACCGAGCGGTACTTGTCCAGTTCGTTCTGCAGCTTCTGGATCAGTTCGTCCTTCTGATCCAACTCCAGCTCCAGCTCGTCGATGAGAGCATCCCGCTGCCTGAGCTCCTCGATCTTCTCCTGGAGCGCGTACTGTAGATCCCGCAGGGTGCCCATGCTCCTCCGGGCTGCCGGGGCTCCTTCCTGCCGCTGCTCCGCGTGCTGGGGCTGCCTCCCCTCTCTGATCAACTTTCCCCAAAGTCGCCGCTGCCTCCCGAGTGCAGGAGCTTCCTACTTGAGACCAAAGCCAGCCCTGGCTTCTGAGCATGCCCAGTCTGCGGCTCCAGCCACCGAGAGTTTAGGGTGCAGTCTCCGCGTCTCCGGGCTGCGCGCAGGCTGCGAGTGGGCACGAGCGAAGCAGCAGGTCCGGCCCGGCCGCAACCTGAGCGGCGGCCCGCGGGGAGCGGAGGCGCAGCGCGGCGGGGCTGCGGTCCGTGCGGGCTCTCGCGCCAGGCGCGCTGCGAAGGAAGCCGGCGGCGCCCGCGGAGCCCGATAGAGCCGCGGGCGCGGGGCGCGGGCGGAGCGAGGCGGGAGCCCCTCTTCGGGGGCGGAGAGGTGGAAGGAGAGACAGAGAGGACCGGGAGGAAACTGGGGAGGTGTCAGCCAGCTCCCGAGCGTATGTCTTGAGGATGCTGAACTCAGAGCCTGGCGGCGCACAGGGGCCGGCTTAGCTCGGACTCCAGCGAGTTGAACGCTCTGCGTGCTGGAGAGGTCCAAGCTCAGCCTGGAGCAGCGCTGCGGGCCGAGCGACAGAGCTGCGCGCCCCCTCTCCCGCGGGCAGCGCCTCACACAGGTGGCTGGTGCTTGCAAAGAAACTTGCCTCTCCCGAGGTGAGAGGATCCGAGCCCGGGAGGGGCCCCGCGCACCCAGGAGCCTTTGGGAGAGGGGGTGGGGATGGGTTCTGATCCCCCAACCCCACCCTCACCCAAGCCCCGCTGCTCCCCGGGTTCCTCCGGTTTCCCCCCTATCTGTCCCTCGCAAACTCAGATTTGACCCTAGAAGGCCACTCAAGCTTCTCCTGTCTCCCTCACACTCGGGTCAGTATCTGCGGGGACGCTCCCCGAGGGCCCGCAGCTTCCCTTTGCTACATCTGATAGAGAAGGGGTGGCGGCTTGACACCACTCCTGAGTTCCAAAAAGTTCATCTTGAAACTGAACCATGCCTAAAACATTAGAAATATTACTTCCGTGACCCCCAAGCCTCTAGAAACTTATCTTTAGTTGGCAAGGAACAAACCCTGACACAGACTTAAGAGGGACAACCCTAAAAGAAGGGAGAGCCCAGGGGTTGCAGGTACAGAAATCCTGAACCAGGTCCTGTACCATCGCCACCCTCTCACAGTAACATCCCTGTGATTTCCTAAATTGGTGAAAATTAGATAGCATCCTTCTTGCCCAAGCTTTATTCACCCATCATGTGAACATGTTTAGAATTCTCAAAATACTTATTTAATACCTAAGTTCCCAATATTTACCTAAATCTAACTTTATAGCTTATGAGCAGCTTTTTAATTACTATTCTTGGGCACTCAGTATTATAATCCAGGGCGCTCTGTCCATTCCTAAACACTAAAACACAGTAGACAGAAAAATTAAAACTGAATTGTCATGCAGAGCTACTCACCAGAATCTAACGTTTGCCAGACACAAATACGAGTCTCTCAAAAACCTGAGCGATTTTGTTTTTAAATACACAACGTTCTGTATTTGAGCTAAAAAGTAAAAAAAAAAAAAAAAAAAATTGTAAAAGATAAAGAAGAAACAAAGAAAAAGCCTGCCAGCCACTGACACTAACAAGCTTTTTTATTTTGTGTATGTGTTTTTAATTAGAGGTGTAATGATAAAAGATGTACATTCCTAAACATACTTCCACAGACATTATGATCTAATTCTCCTGCAGCAGATGACACGAGATACTTAATTTGTCTCTTCTCCAACAGGAACACTATCAGAAGAGCATTAATTCAGAATGTAATACATAACGTGGATAATTCCTAACAGACAGCAGTAAATAATAGCTCTGAATTATTGTTATTTTAATTACAAGTGAGCCAAGCAGAAATACCAAGACTTCGCGTAACTGACTGCATTCTAAAAGGACTTCCGTGACAATTTCTTCCTCCCAGGCAAATGTCCAAATTCTTATTTAACCTGAGGGAATACTTCCTTGGGAAAATGTTTAATACTAAAATGACTTTTTCTTATAGGTCCGCTAGTGGGATCCACAAGGCCAAGAGTTCATGTCTAAAAATAAATTAGAAGCATTGTACAGGGGGAAATAGGCAACTGTTAAGCAAGGGTTTTGTTTGTAGAGTTCATGTGAACCTCAAATGAGGTTACTTAGTGTCTATGAGCAAACAGAACAGAGGCTCCTGCATTTGTAGAGAGCTCGTCTACATGTACCAAAGGAAAAATAAAACCTGAAGCATTTTACCCTCAAAACTTAAAAAAAAAAAAGATACTTGGGAATTTTGATCAAAAGTAGATTTTTTACACTACAATTAATGCACATAGTTTTCACTACTGAATAACCTAGCTACACACAATTATAAGATATAGGCATGCTATGTTTTCATTTCAAATAAAAATGTCATTGATTCTAAGATGGATCTGATAATGAGAATCAGTCATCTGCTTTAACAAAGAAAGTAAGTGGCTGAAAAGATATGACTGTTAAGCATAACTTGTACTTTAAAGGTGCAAGTTATGCTTAACAGTCATAGGGGCTGGGGAGATAGCTCAGTAGAATAAGCACTTGCCTGGTAAGCGCAAGGGCCTGAGTTCAATCCCCAGTTCTGAAAAAAAAAAA
>NW_004524581.1:1025789-1046250 GCF_000260255.1 Octodon degus | reverse complement strand
AAAAAAAAGATATAGAATATACTATGCTAGTCTATATTGTGAAACACATTCCTTTTTCATGTAAAAGCTTTATAATTATTTAGCCAGAAATCAGAATCCTGGGATTTTTCTCCTTCATTCTTAAATGTTTTAAGATTTACAAACATGTTTTTGACTGGTTTTTCTATACTTTAAGGCAACAGATTTCCTTAAAAAAGGTTGATGTCTCAACCTTTTGAGCGATTCTAACATCTTCTTAGTTATCCTTTGCATGGCATTTGGAAAATGCTAGAGATAAATTTTACATGAAAAATCACGGTCTCTCAATTGCAAACAAATTAGCCTTACTCTGCATCCCACAGTAAAGTTCATCAGTTAAATTACAAGATCAAAGAGCAAGCACAGGTCTACTTTTTGTTCATTAGCAAAGTGTCTACCACAAAACTATAGCAGGTGGGACTGGAGCAGTGTGGATTAATCCCCTTTTTGCTTCCTAGATACAGGCCTGATGTTAGTACGCTTAGGACGATACAGCTTTGTAGATCCTGAGTTCATACTCTGGAACTCATAAACCTGAGTCTGCAGCCCCTTTTGCCATAGCTTTAACAGAAGCAAAGTTCTGTTGCTTGCTGTGCTGCAGGAAACTCCAATTTTTGCACCCAGCCCTCAGACTTGAAAATAATCATTCCATGTCTTCCTTAAGGGAATCTCAAAGTCATGTAATGAGATATTAAACAAAACAGCTTTATTGTAATGCTGGCTAGTTTTAAAAATGTTAGCATCCAAGAGAACTGTGTTAATTTTACTAGTCATTTTTTTATTCCATTGATGCCCCATTTTCTAAGTTTAAAATCTTCTGGCATTTTATGTGTACGTATATATAATTTTTTAAAACCAGGGATCAAATTCAGGACCTTGCACTTGCCAGACAGGTGCTTACGCCGCTAGGCTACCTCCTCAGCCCCATGTGTACCCATCTTGAACCATGGAAATAAGCAAAGGTATAGCTGGGATTTTTAAGTCAGGAAACTAAATCCTGCTGAAACTTGTACCAGTTACTTCTAAGACTCGAGATCCAAAGTTCCTATTCACCACAGACACTGGCTCGCTCCAAGTTGCTGTTCGAATTAAGACCATAATAAAAACAACAAATTTCCTTGAACTCTTAAGGCATAACAGGCTCTATGTGTGTAACTCTGGGAGAGGAATATTATTCCTACTTCTGTTTATATCAGAGAAATGACCTGCCCAGGAATGGCAAAGCTAGCTTTCCAGATTTGAATCCAGAACTTGGATGCAGAATGCAAACCTTAAACCTTCCCTGTCTTTGGCAAGACTTCTCCCAGTTATTGTTATTTTGGTTTGAAATCCAGAGAGAGAAGATTGTGCTAGCTTGACTTTGAGGTGAGAAGATAGAAAAAGCAAAATCATTTAAAACCAAAACAGCAACAAAAGACTGTCTCAAAATTCCTATTCATAAAACAGGCATTGCTCCAATATCGTTTCACCTTGGTTTATAGAGACTAACATGTACCTCTTTGCCTGGACTGACCTGGTTTTAATGCCCAAAGTTTTTCAGATTCTCACAGTTTTAAAATTAAAAGCCCTGGGCCATCAAGATAACTCATTGGACTAAGCGCCTACTTAAGCAAGTGCAGGGACTGGGGTCCGATCCCACAGACCACACATGCCACACCAGGTTCCACAGATGTACCACATGCCACACCAGACCCACCCCCAGTTGCACTGAGCAGGCCACAGAGACAGGGCTTGTTGGCACACACCTGTAATCCCAGTGCTGGGGAAGCTGAAAACAGAGGGATCACTACAAGTCTAAGCTGTGTAGTGAGACCTTGTACCAAATACATAAAAAAATAAAAAATAAAAAGTCAAATAAAAGAAAATTGAAAGCCTAAGTAATTTCTCAGTCTTGAGCAGACTAAGATAGATAACTGATTACTTTGCTTAATTTACAATTGCTGAAGCCAAGCGTGGGGCACACACCAGTAATCCAAGACCTGGGGAGGATAAAAAAGGAGGATTCCATGAACTTAAGACCAGCCTGGGCTAGGTAGTAAATTTAAGGCCAGCCTAAACTACACAGTGAGACCCTGTCTCATTTTTTTTTTAAAGTGCTGGTGAGACTATTTCATAAATGCTTTTAAAATGTTGCTTTTAAAGTAATTGGTAATAAAGCAAAATCAAGAGTTATAATGATACATCCATTATTTTAGGCATATTATGAACCCTCTTACACATTTGTTTTAGAAAAGTATTCATCCTATTTCAATATACAATAAAATAGAATAGAAATTGTCTTTTGACTGTGAAGGGTGATGAGTCAGACAATAGAATTTTAATTATACTTTGATAAATGAGTCCAGGATTCAGGGCTCTCTTTGGTTTATTGTTTTTATAAAAAGAAACTTGGTTTTCAATGAATTAAATACAATGATTTAAATACCCTCTGTCACATTAACTCTTGCAGAATTAGTCGCATGATTGCATGGAAAAGTACATCTGGTCATAAGGAATATATGTTTCAAAGGATACAAGAAAAGTTCTAATGGCAAGGATGCTTTGGAGTTATACTCCTTCAAAGGAAAAGAAGAACAATAAATAAACCAGTAATGATGAAAACATAACTGCAGAAACTGGGAAAGAGATAGTGTGCTGTACTGTAATTGCTAATGTGCTTAGCATTTAGTACCAAATTAGTGTCATGCCCAATATTAGTTGAAATGAATTCTTATATTCCACTGCTTAAAGTGATGGTGACTTATTATTTGACCTTAGCCTAAACTACTTCTCAGGAAAATCCACTGTAACATTTACAAAAATGAACATTTCTTTGTGCTCATTAGCTAGCTTGCCACTTTCAATGACTGAATAAATATGAACATTTTAAGAAGAAAAATATTCAGTTCTCTGGGGCTTTTCCCATGAGTGGAAACTTGTCCAATAAGAACAACATCGTTTAAAATATTTCTTCAAAATTTTAAAATAATTAAAATATTTACATTTAAATATTTATTGCAAAAGTAAAAATACTTTAAAATATTTACTGCAAAATAGTAGTATTTTGCAGTCCTCACATCCACAAGCATACGATTTCATAAATCTCTAATATACGATTAATAAATGAGTTTCTCAGTTTCATCCGCATTATTCTGCTACATTGAATGTATCTCAACTTACTAAGTTAATTCATTGATATTTTCCACAAAACACTCAAAAACATTTGCAAAAGTAATTTTCTTTTGAAAACAGATTTGATATCATGTGGTTCACAGAAGAATAGCTCTGTAGTGGATGAATTTTCTCTTTTGTTGATGCTTTTAAGTAGCGTTTAATAGCTGACATGGTTGTTCTTCACCTACATGTTTCGTAACCAAAATTCAAAGCAAAGAAAACTTAAATTTTCCAGCAAATACATTAAATTTAGGAAGGAAGGAAAGTACTGAAGATGTACAACAGACAATATAGTGGAAGTGCAGGTGAATGAATAGGTTAGTAAGAAGCAAAATGACTTAGACAAGAGAAAAATTTATTTGTATTGTGCAAATGTCTCATTTTCAGGAGGAGAAGAACTGTAGTTTTTTTTTTTTAAAAAAAAAGCCTTCAGAAAATACAGAGACCTTTTCTCTCATTAACTTAACGGGAAGTAAATATCAGCTAAGAGCAAGAAACCCTTTGTTATTGTAGGTTTTGTACTGTCAGTGTCAGAAGGAAATCCAGAAACCCAGCTCTCTAGTGATACACAAATGAAGTAGCAGGCTAGTAAAACAAATGGACATCACTCCAGGGTCAGGATACATTGCCTGACATGCAAGCAGTACTCCTGGAACAGGGTTGGAAGCCTCAGGCTAAGGCCCATAAGCTGCCCATATTTGACATATATTTTAATCAACAATAAAATTATTAACCCTCTTTCCCAATGTACACATTTAGAAAAGCTTTAGAAATTCATTTCTCCTCCAGATTGGATATTTTTAATTCGGTTTTTTAGAGCACAAGTATTTAATCTAGTAGGTAAATAATGCTTTAAATATTTACTAATATTAAAGTTCTGATTTAAACTTTAAAAAACAAGTGTGCAAATATTTATATAAAAAGAAGTCACTAAACAGAATGTTATGTGACATCTAATAGCTTCAGTGCCTTACAAAAATGAATGTGACATTAAGCCTTCCACACGTTTTTACAGTTAGTACAGAATATTTGATACTCACCTTTATCGGATTATGTAAGGTGTTCCTTCAAAAATCAGGGTTAATTTAGGAAGTTAAAATGGAAAAATCCATCTATGTTTTCCATAAAATATAACATAACCATGACTCTAATCATCTCTCTTCTTCAGAAAAGTACATATATCGACTACTAATTTTAGGTGAAAAAAATGACAAAGAAGTCATCAGAGGACTTTATTTGGGGAACGCCAAGAGTCCTTGCTGTTCGGAACCCAGAACTTGATGGAACGTTATTTTCATTAGCCTGTTTCCACTGGTTGGACTCTCCACGGACAAAAGGCAACTAGCACTCTGCCAGGCATTGAAGTAAAACTTACAGTATTTCCATAGTCACTCCATTATTTAAATTTAGTTACTTTTTATTACTCTCAAGTGCACAACAAATAACGCACACACACACACACACACACACACACACAGAATTAAAGGACTGGCAGCAATTTTTGCCATGATCTGACACACTAGACACTAACGGTTACCACCTCCAGGGTAGAGGCAAAAGTGTTCTTTTCTCTTAATGAACAGCACTATTTTTTTTTTTTTTAATCTAGAAGAGACTATAGGGATTATTCACCTCAGCACTTTCATTAGAAATCTAAAGAAACCTGATGGGGAAAGGTCTTAAAACAACTCGCCGGAAGCAGAGCAACTTTAGGGCCCAAATCTCCCAATTTTCAGTAGAATGTTCTTAAACTTCTCTCCCGTCGCCTTTATGTTATTCCTGCACATGGAACCCTCCTCGGCTCCCATAAAATCCTCTCTCACATCTCTTGGTAGGAATTGCTAAAACTGATTCAAACCACTTCAATTGGCCACAGAGAATGAAATACGTTCAAAGGTCTAGGAAATGTCTCATTAGTTTTCCAGTCTGTACGGCCTTTTTAGTGTTACTGTGTGGATCCCCGTAATGATGAATGCATGTGCGTTGGGGGCAAGGGGTCTGCCTGCTGACGTCCGCCCTGCAGGCGTCTGTGCGCCACAGGTGCGGTGCAGAACCCTGAATTTCCAGTCATCTCATTCATGTAAATTTAGGCAGATAAAGGAGGTGGGTGTATCCAAACCTCTTTCATTCCATTTTCATTGACGAAGATATTTGGAGAAATATCTTTCTCTCTTGAGAGGCAGCTTAAGTCTCTTGACTTCATATAGGGTTTTAAAAAAAAAACCTTGAAATATGAAAGAAAACCACTACCAAGAAAAAGCAAGTAGATCCTTAACTCATAGAAAGTGAAGGGCAACCCTCTCCAACACACATGGAACTCTCAGAATTCGGTGACACTCATTTGATTTCCTGAAATCTTGTGGCCTTAGACAGCTGAAATGTTTAAGGCCCAATGACTTTCGAGTGTACCAAAATAACATTCATTTAATATTTTCTAATGGAGAACCCTGGAAAACTTTTGCCAAAAAAGAAACTACAGATGTATTTCAAAAATACAATAAAATAGCATTGAAAGACATAACATTACTATTTTCACACAAAGAATTTTGTATTTTAAGATTCTAAGTACATGTTCATTTCATTAGTAGTCAACCTACAAAGCAAGTGGCTGACATATAACTTAGTTTTCATAGTCTGGAATCAAAGGTCATCCAATTATGAGAAATGGAAAAACTGATGGAGAAAACACAAATGAACAACAGCAACAAAACCCACAAATACTACCGAATGGCACAATGTGTAATGGCGAAGGTCAGGTCTTGCCAACAGCTGAATGATCACAATTCAGAGCTCACCCCCAGCCAAGCACACAGTGCAGCTTTGTGTTTGCCCAAAAGATGAGCTTTAGCTCCTTATGTGGATATAAATGAATAAAAATGGACTCTGTGGCCAAAAACGTTGGGAAGCACTGAGACAAATGCATTAAAACAAAACAATTTTTGAATATTCTCACTATTTTAGATTTCATAGCATAACTGACAAATGTCCAAATTTGTAATATGTACAATATTGCATATGATATAAATGATACATATATACAATTGATTCAAACAACTGCACATCAAATTTGTGAGACCTGAGTGTTCATAATATTTCACTGATAAAAGGTCAATTAAACAACTTACTATAAGCTACAAGCAACTTCTTCACTTATGGAATTCTTTATTGGTATCTACACAGAAATATCTGTTGATAATAGGGTCTTAGTTCCAACAACAATACTGCCAACCACTGACATCGCTCCCTTCAAAGCATAATTTGGGGCCAGGGAACTAGCTTGAGATTTAAGCACCTGCCTGGTAAGTGCAAGGACTCAGGTTTGATCATGGGTACCGCGTGCTGGCCACTGAAACTGGGCACACACCTGTTATCCCAGCCCTGGGGAGACTGAGACAGGAGGATCACTACAAGTCTGAGCAGCATAGCGAGACCCCGTACCAAATAAATAAATAAATCTTTAAAATATGCACAATTTGCCCAGCCAGTAACCACAACCAATCACATGACATTAAACCACACACATAAGTTAAAGTTGGTGCCCATAGAAAGGAGAAGCATTACCATTTGACTCATAATTATGTTTCCTTTTTTAAAAATTAGGCTGTGGTGTAGGACTGTTACTTGGGTTGAAAATATGTTAACTGAAAACTACAAGTGGGATCAAAGTTCGAGGAGCTCGTCTTTCTTGCCTGCTTGCTTTGTTCTTTTCTGATGCCGTGAATTCTCTTCTCTACAGCACCTACCTGTGCTGGAGCCAGTCCATGTGGGCTGAAACCTCTACAGTCTGTGAGCCAATTTAACCTTTCTCCTTTAAAAAAAAAAAAAAAAAAGGAAAAGAAACAAAACACAAACAACAACCAAAAAACCAGGAGAACAGTTGTTCAAGAATCACTTAGTTCTTCAAAATCTCCAAGTACCAAACTGATTTCATTCGAACATGTCAGAGCTCTTCTGGTGAGGATTCTTTCTCTTCCTGTAACCCCTTTTCCTAGCCCCTTGACTATTTTCAGATCAAATCCCCTAATCACCACCCATCTTTGGAGTCAATGACTCAGTGATTTAGTTCTTTATTTCTCCCTTTCTGTTCATTCTTTTTTCTGATAATCATTTTGAATTAGCCAATATTTTCCCTTATAATGAGCACTTATCATGATTTATAATCATATCACTGGCATGGATATTTGTTATGTAGGCACCTTTTTCAATTACATTATGAACTCCAAGAAAACAAGGAACTACAGCTGCGGACCAATACCTAGCACAAGGAGAGCCTTACTACACATTGTTAATTCCACTGAGCAAATAAAATTAAGAATAAAGAAAAACAGCAAGTACTTGTTCCATGGTAATGAAAGAAGGATAAAGTGACAATTTTTTTTCCTATGGATGAAAGCATGGAGTATTTAATAAAACAAATATGGCAGTGGCTTTGTGGAAGCCACTTTGTATGTGATAAATTAAACATAGTAGGGCTTCATTTAAAAGTGTGTATTTTACTCTTGTTGCATAGGTCCTGCTTTACCTTGGTCTTAACCAACCAGCAGAAAAGTATAAAAACGAAGTATAAGAAGTAAAGCCACGCTGTTAGGTTGAGCTGTAGGGGACTCAGGTCGACAGTTTCTGACATTGCCAGTGAAGCAGAAGACCCAATACTATTATGGACTACTGGACTCCTTTAGAATATTTTGCTGAGTTTACACACCTATAATATTCAAATAACGGAACTGAACAAAAAAGTATACAGATGAATGATGTCCATTTTGTATCTGCGTATTCAAAGCGCTTAGGATAGATATATAGTCACATTCTCTTAATGAATAGAGGGATTTGTTCTAATGGTGTTTGTAAATAGGATATCATGTCTGCATCTTGTACAGCAATTGACCACTAGGAAGAATGTATGCAATGTGTTAATTATTGAAACTGTCCTACCAATTTTGTTTGAAACTGTCTCATTGCTATTTGTTTCTCAATAAAATTATGGAAAAAAATTTTTTAAAGTGTGTATTTCTCCTTTAGAAAAATAAGGACAAAGAAGACTCTTTGACCAACATATTTGTCTGCTTAAGACCCATGATAACTGTTTTCTTCTTGTTACCTTAGAATTTTTCTAGACTATAATGTTTCTTCATACTCAACTATTTACTAAAAGCAAAGCAAAACAATCAACTTTCTAAGTGCCCTTTTCTATCACCACAATCTCAGATTCTTTGCAACTTTTAGGCTTACAATATCTCCAAGGTCCCACGATCTTCAATTTTTCGCACAGTTCTAGTTTCCTTTCAAAGGACTTTTCAAGTTACTTGAGTGGTTTGTAACCAACGCTCATGCCTCACATGATCATTTCATGTACATTAGCTCTGGAAATTCACACTGAAACAAAATTCAAAATAGATTTATGCACAAGAAGCAAATTTACCTACCCCCAAAACACCTGCAATCTACTAATTTAGTTCTTAAAATAAATTTACTTCCCTTTTTTTACTATTTTGTTTTCTCATTAGCTTGTTTGTTGTTCCTCCAGCATAGGCCCTTCAGATAAGCTTAGTACCACAGTTAGTTTAACACTAAAAACCTCTAGGCATTAGCAATAACTGTGAAGTTCCAATGCTACCCAGTGCTATGCTAAGTAGTTGTGCAATTAAAGCTAAAGACAAGAATATATACCTCATTGATATTGAAACACTATTTTTCGGCTAGTTGTTTTATGTCAGTGTTAAGAATGTGAGCAAGAATGTCTCTAAAGCATTTCAAATTTATTGTGCTTGAACAAAGGTCTTGTGAAAAAATTGATTTTGTCCAAATATAACCCTAAGCCCATACTTTTCCTATGAAAAAAAAATCCAGAAGTAATGCCTAGTTATGGAAGTCAAATTTGGTTGGTTGGTTGGTTTTGGCAGAACCAGGGATTGAACTCAGGCCATTGTGCTTGCCAGGCAAGCACTTATTCTACTGAGCTATCTTCCCGGACCCTGGAAGTCAAATTTGGAGGCAAATATTCAAAGCTCTGTACACACAGACCCCACAGGCTTTTGACTGTAATTGAGCAGTGCTTCTTTAGGGTCTGGGTGGAAATCTTACTACCTAATTTGCAACCCAAGAAATTTCTGGATCTTCAGCAAAACCTTAATGCTAGTAAGTAGTGCAAGGTCAGAGTTCTCTTGCCTTGCCTCATTTATGTTTAGTAGTTCTTAACTATATTTTATCCTCCTGCAAAATGAGATATTTTTAAATTTTATTTTATTTTATGTTGAAGAGCAAAAACAAATAGCAGAAACAAAGACAGAAAGAGGGTAATATACAACAATATATATGTCACAGATTTTCAAAACAAGAATAGCTGATTAACAATGGTTGCTGTATTACCTATTTTTATCATCAAATCTGTTGCTCAGATTAACAGATCTAGTTATGCAAGATTGGACAAATAATTGAATATTAGTGCTTGCTTTCAAGAAACTATTTTTTGTCTTTTTAAACTATTTTTAATTTATTTTAAAGAGTATAATAATAATTGATAAGACATTAGGAATGTCTTATCATTTAGAACAAAATTTAGAACATTTAGAACAAAATGAGACATTTGACCATACATTTTGTATTACACATTGCTGTCCACAGTGTAGTTGCTTAGATCACAGATATCAGCATGCAGAGTTAGTCAAGGTGAAAATTCTGCACATTAACTGCTATTTTAAAAAAAAAACTGATGGAAATTATTAATACAACCACCTTGGCTATGCTGTATATATACTTGTATGTTTTCCCCCTTCCTTTTCCCTATCTTTTCTCCTTTCTCTCATCTTCCCTTTTTAATCCTTAAGTTCAGTTTCTTTCTGTTTTCCTATATCTATTATGCCTTTCAGGTTTTATTTCTTCTTTCAGGTTCTGATACAGTTATCACTATCCATCTAGCAGTGGTGTGGTGTCACAGGCCTGTAATCCAAGCACTCCAAGAGGCTGAGGCAGGAATATCACAAGTTCATCTCCAGACTGGGTGACCTAGCAAATTAGTAAGACCATGTCTCAAAATAATTTAAATAAATAAGTAGAAAGGACTGGGTATGTAACTCAGTGCAATGATCCTAGGTTCAATCCCCAGCACTGGAAAATAAAACAGGACAAAATAATATACTCCTTTATCAGCCTTTTCTGAAAAGAAAAAAAATATGAAGAGTAGTAGATATAACATACTTTTTTATGTAGAAAAATTATTCAGCTAAAAATAGCATTTCTAGAAAATGGTTGCTAAGACTTAAATTTGCCTTTTCTAAAATGTGCAAGATTAAGTAAAGTATTTCTTGATTACAAACAGATTTCTATTTATATCATTGATTTCATGTTGCATACACTTACATAAATAGTACATAGTCTCAGCAAACAATGCATTCTCCACGTTTTTCTTAGCCATGAAATACTAATTTCCAGTGCTTAAAATGCACCACTAAAGGTCCAATTGCACCCTCTACTGTCCAAGTTTTTTCCTCCATACTGAGCAGGGCGTTGCCCACTGCCTTAGCACATGCACCTTAAAGGGAATGGTAAGCTGCATTTCCTTTCTTTATGCATTAATTGGAAGTTACTCAAAAACTAAAATCTAATTGCCACAATTCATTTATTGATACAAATAGAAATGTGCCATTTACATAGTTACTTGTACTATACTGATTTTTAAAATGACTGTAAGTAATGAAACATTAAGTATTTTTTAACTTGCTGAAAAGAAATAATACCATTTATCACCTTTTAATATTAATACAAATAAGTACAAGTATTAACTCACTCAAGACAAAAATTGGTATATTTTTCTAAAGCTATAATACCAATCTTTTAATTATAAATCAGAAAACAATGTCCTCTAAAGGTTAACTTGGAGATTTTAGAGACTTAGTTTTTTAGTTCCTTCTGTGATTGTCAAAATTTAAGATACTACTATGAGTCAAATTTTGTAGGCTATTTTTTGTCTTTTTTTTTTTTTAATTTTAAATGGAAACTGATTGTTTTGAATCCAAAGGGATAGTTTTCTTTTGGCAATCCTGGGAATTGAACTCATGGCCTTCACACTGAGCTACATCCACAGCCCCTTTCTGAGACAGGGTTTTGTGAAATTGCCAAGGCGAGGCTTGACCTGCCTCAGCCTCCCAAGTGCTGGGGTTATAGGAGTGTGTCACCATACTCAGCACAATAATCATGCAAAAGAACAAGGAAACAATTTAGCTGCTCACTGTTCGCTCACTGCCATGTCTGAGTAACAATGAAAGCGTCAATTAATTACTGAAATTCAGTAATACCAGGACATATGGCCTGTTACACCCTGAGATAATCACATAGCAAAACGAAATATGTACAAATGGCATGTTGATGGAGGGAAAAATGCACATAAAAACTAACTGACTATTTAAGTAGTGGTAGAAAAGGAAAGAAAAATTAACCTAAAAAAAGAAAACAAAGAATAAGATGGTGTCAGAGACTGGGCCCAAGCGATAGCTCAGCAGTCTAAAACAGCTACTTAGGCAAGCACAGGGATCGAGGCTCAATCCCCAACACCACATACTGCGCCAGCCCCAACCCCAGATGGGCTGAGCCGACCATAAGAAAAAGATGGTATCAGAGACTAAATTAATGTAAACAGATTACATATTCTCATCATGGATAAACATTGTCTGGCTGAATGAAAGTAAAACAACTACATATTTTCATCTTCCTACAGATAATATTTTATGTAAATAGGAGAAAAGCTTACAGAAAGAAATGGGCCATACACTATATATAATCTAAAAGAAAACCAGTACAGATCAACTAAATACTGACAAAGATTTTAAGAAAAATAAGCACCACTAGATATTTTAGAATAATAGAAGGATTAACTTAGAGAATCTTAATTTTTTTCTTTTTTTCTTTTTTTTTCTTTTTTGGCAGAACCAGGGATTGAACTCAGGCCCTTGCGCTTGCCAGGCAAGCACTTATTCTACTGAGCTATCTCCCTGGCCCCCAAGAATCTGAAAATAAAGATACATACTCATGCCATTTGACTTACAACCAATGCAACACTTTGCAAACTATGGTCTTTTTAATAAATGGTACTACATCAGCTAAATATTTGTCAACAAATAAAATGAACCTTGTGTGCTTATACCATAGACAAACATTCATTTCAAGGAAAATTAGGGACCTAAATGTGAGCGTTAGAATAACAAAGCTCCTCAAAATTGAGCTAAAATAGGAAAGTACATACATTAATTTTGAGTAAGGCAAGACTATCTTAAAAAAGGAAAAAAAAAAAACAAGATTCATCCTGAGAGAAAATATTGCTGAAATGGACCACCTTAAATGTATGAAATTCTGACCAAAAATACCCTCAAGATGGATGTATATTATTATATACTTATTAAAATCTACATAAGGAACAACACCATGGGTGACTTTTATAGCAGAATATGGGGGAGGACAGTTACAGCTATAGTCCCAGCTTCTTGGGAAGCTGACGTAGGAGAATCTCAGTACAGCCAGCAACTTAGTGAGACCCGCTCCAAATATATGAACAGACCCAGGAATTAGTGGGGAAATGGAGCACTTGCCTAGCATGTATCAGGCCCTGGATTCAATCCCCAGTACAAGAAAAGAGACAGAGATGAAAGACAGAAAGACAAAAAGAAAGATAGGGAGACAAAAAAGAAAGAGAGATAAAGAAAATAAATCACCAAGTAGGAAAATATAATTTTTAATATAAATTTAACCAGTTAAAAGGCTTATATTCAGACCATATCTAAAATTCCTGAAACTCAGAAGGCAACTCTCTAGGTAAATGCACAAAAAGATATTTAAGTAGACACAAGACATATGCAAAATTATTATTTTATTACTCATGAAGGAAATGTAAATTTAAACCACAATTTCACAGGCTAGAAATGCTAAAAATTTGTTTAATGAACAGCAATAAATGTTAGTTCATGGAAAATGGCACTTTAGTGGGAGTATATAAATTGGGATAAGTACTTCAGAAAACCTAGGAGACAGTATCTACTTAACTTGAATAAATGACAATCCTATAATCTAACAACTAAATCCAAAGACAAATTCAAGAAAAATACCTCCATTTTATTATCAAATTATATGTCTAGAGCTGGCAAGATAGCTCAGCAGACTAAGCACCTGCTTAGGCAAGCACAGGGGCTAACGTTCGATCCCCAGCACACATGTCAAGCCGGCCCCACCCCTAGGCGCACTGAGCCAGCCACTGAGACTGGGCATGGTGGTGCATGCCTGTAATCCCAGCACTGGGGAGGCTGAGAAAAGGAGGATTACTATGAGTCTAAGCTGCCCATTGAGACCCTCTACAAAAAACACCAAAGGCACAAAGACAAACAAACAAAAACATCAAAAAAATTACATGGCAGCATGATTCATAATCCCCAAACTGGTAACAAAAATGATATTAGAACAGATAAGTATATTGCACACTCAGACAATACAACTGACAATAAGTGTAAATGAACCAAGCAATGAGCCACAATGCCTTGAAAACTCACAAAAGTTGTAAATAAAAGAGCGCATACAGCAAGGACAAGAAAATACTTGTGCTGAGACGGGGTCACCTTTGGGGAGGGAAGTGTGGAAATCAAGAAATGGCATAAGGGTGGTTTCTGGAGTCCTGGAGAGGTGCTGGCTCTTGACCTTCGTCCTGCATGATAGTTAGGGTGAGTTTTAACTGCAGTGGCTTTCAGACCTGCCCAGGCATTGGGGAAGCACACTTCAGGGGGTGTGGTGTGGGCCAGGGGGTGTGGCCTTGGGATCTGTGCCTGCTCTGCTTCCTGTGCACCATGACCTAAACGTCTCTGTCCCAACATGCACTTCTGTCCCACTGTTTCTGCCTCGGAGCCAGCTGACTATGGGCAGAAGTCACGATCCCAATGAGATCTCTACTACTTCAGGTTATAGGTGTCCAACAATCCTGTCCAACAGTGAGCAAGCTGATGGGTACAATTGGTGTGTGTAAGAAAAACCCACAGAAATACCTATGATATATAAACATTCATTTATGTGTTTCATAATGAACAAAGCTTAAAGTAAGTGTCTCTGCCATTCCAGCCCCGCCCCAGGGGTGTACTGAGACAGAGACTGAGATTGGGCATGGTGGTGCGCACCTGTAATCCCAGTGCTTGGGAGGCTGAAAACAGGAGGATCACTATGAGTCCAATCTGGGTAGTGAGACCCTGTAGACCCTGTTCTAAATACTAAAAATCAAACAATCAAATAATCAATCAAACAGAAATTGCTTTCAATGATCAGGGCTCTAAGTCCTATCTACCATCAAATACTCTTATTGTGCAATCAACTGTTATAATTTGAAAGGTACAAAGAACACTAATTAGGAAGATGTACTATTTTTATATAAGTAAACTGGTATGTGTCATAACGAACATGTGCATAAATTAAAGCTTTCAAAAATATCTTGATTAAATCTTAAATGTTTTGATAAAAGTTTGTAACTATATAATTCAAATGTAATTACTTTGTACATATGTTCAGCAAATCAGGAAGAAACCTTTAGTAGAAATGTATATCAAAGGGCAGAAGGATAAGGCAGGACCTGAAGAAGACAAGGAAGAGGGAGCTGTTTTGGACAGGCACGGGAAGCGCATGAAGCTACAAAGTGGGGAAAACAGACGCAGCCTTAGAGGTTCGTAGACGCCAGTGAGGACTCCGGAGGGTGGATGAGTGCGTGGGAGGAAAGCAGCTGAGAAGGTGTGCTATGGTTTGTGTCTAGTTGTCCCCCTAAAGCCTCATGCAAGTCATGGGGTGGACTTCTAGGGCTTGTGATTAACGCATGATGCACTGGGATCATGGGTCTGAGTACTGCTGGGGTCATGGATGTGAGTGCTCCACCTGCCTTGGAGCGCACAGCCTGAATGTAATATAAGAGAGACAAGGAGACAGGCTGCTTCTCTGTAGCCACTGTTGCCGCTGCTCCTCCATTTGCTCTCTGGTCTTTGCTGCCGCCATGAACAGCTGCTCTCTGCCATGTGCCATTCTACCCGGACTGTTGCAGCCTATCACACTCAGGAAAGGAAAGGCAGGCACAGCTCTGAACAGAGAAGTGGCATGATCAGAGTGGGGATTTAGGAAAATTAATTCAAGAGCATGGTGTCAAATGATTGGAGATTGAAAAGACCTGGGCCAACGAGCTTAGCTACCAAGCTGCTGCAACGCTGAAGGTCTAATTAAGAAAGGAGATTGGAGATGGAAAAAAGGAGCCGTAGCCAAGGATGACTGCTTCAAACATCATTCACTCCTCAATATCGGTGTTAATTGCTTCTATAGTAAACAAGCATTCCCAAGTAATCATTTTGCAAACTGCTGCATTTGTGAACTATAAACAGAGATCATGCACCTGCATAATCAGGTGTGATATTTTAAGAAAACTGATTTTTCTTATTGCGAGTCATTCCTGGGTACAAAAACTTTACAGAGCAAGGGCTCCTCTTTCTAAAAGTGTCTTCCCTAAACATAACACCTGCTTAGTCACTGCCAGAGCATAGGCGAGAATCGTAGGAGAGCTACTGAGAGAGCCCCCATGCATGTAGTCCCCTCCCTATTCAGAAGGCCCTCAGAGCACCTTCCCCTGGACAGCCTCTGTGCCAGTGCCCCAGGTTCCGGGCATTTCCTTCTGTTCCCCACTAAGCTGTTCTAGCTAGAATGTTTAAAGGTGTTGATTGTGTGCTGGATGACTGAGTTGGCTCGGGCTTTCCACCCCAGCACTTTTTGAGAGGAGGATTTTTATTGGCTGTGCCACCCACATAAGGTTAGAACGACAATTAAAAGAAAGTTAATTTAACTTCCTTCTTAATGGTCCAGGAGGATTCCCCTAGGGTTCTGGAATCAACTTTCTTGGATTAGAACATCTATTTCATCACACACACACACACACACACACACACACACACACACAGAGTTAGGTAATTATACACACTATCAATCCTTCTGCCAATATTTGATTTTTGTGAAAATAAGTGTTGAATTTAGGAAAACCTAGAAGAAATAAATCATTTGAAGCAATTCTGTTCTTCCATCTGCTAGCTTTGTAACTCTCTTGATGTCTTCTATGTAATTGCACTTAAAACACAGAAGAGGAAAATGGTCCTGAGAGACAGAATTCTCTATGGACTGTTCATTTGCCCAACAACTATTAAATGGAGAAATGAACGTGTATGTCTGATTTAGTTCAAGATGGTGGTGGTTGTTCAAAATGAGAAAGTTTCTCACATCTAGGAATTAGCAAAAGTCACATCCTCAAGAGACACAGTAAGATATTTTCAATTAGAAAACAGGAAACTTTTAAAATAGATGCTGGTTTCACATGCATTCTTCTGCTTATACCTAGTTATATTATTTTTACTGTACTTAGGAAAACTGTAAGTTGGATTCAACATAAAAGCCTACATCAGAGAAACAGTTATAAATAACCTCATCTCACAGAGAGGTTGAGCAGACTCGGCTGCCAATTCACTAACCCACAAGCCATCAACTTTTCCAAATTTTAGTTCTGTGATGTCTCAATATATCGAAGGTTTTTTTTAAAAAAAATTAACATAACTACTGACAGCTATCCTACTGTGTGGTCCTCCAATCATGGAATTGAAACTACACTGTCCTGCAGTTTGATCTTTTCTATAAATTACTCCAGTTTTAAACCAATGGATATAACTTTTTCCTTTTAAAAATAATTGCGTTTTTCTTACTTGTGAAGATGAAAATCTAGTCATTATGTTAATAAGTGGGAAGAAGGACCCTATACGAATACATTGGCAGTTATGAGGAGTGGGTGAATTGTATGACGCTCAGGGAGAGTATTTTGGGGGATGGGAATGCTCCGAGGTACATTCCTAATGATGGAAATTACTAAAAAGGGACAATCACATACTCCCTATATGACTTCAATCTGCCAGAATAAGCCCGGCTGCACAAAGCCTGCCTTATAGTCACACTGAGTGCCACTGCACTTCTCTGTGGAGAGTAGGTGCCAGCATACACGTGCTCCTAGAGAAGAATGATAACGACTCCTTGTGGTCGTGAGTTAGACGTGGAACAAGGCGGAGAATGATTAAGATAAAGCAACTTTAATCATTTTAAACATCATTGACTAGTTATTCAATAAAAGTCAACAAAGAGCTGTCACTCTGGTAGCTCAAACTTTTTTTCTGCCCAGTACCAAACGAAAAGGGAAAATTCACTGATTTGGGGATAAACATGTTCTCACAGGGTAAAACCTCTAAAGTGAATATGGAAATATTATTGATTAAGCATTCAAGGTAGAACCAACGTCAGATCAAGAAATTATCTCTATTTCTTTTCTTTCTTTTATTTTTTTTTTAATTGGTGGAACCCAGGATTGAACTCAGGCCCTTGCGCTTGCCAGGGAAGTGCTCATTCTACTGAGCCATCTCCCCAGCCCCAAGAAATGATCTCTAGCACACACGTGTTCTCTACCATTAGGGCTGCTGTTAACTCTTTACACCACTCACCAATTCCAACCAGCGGAGTTGGGGCCAAGGCGAGGTGACAAGAAGACAAATGGGTACATTGTCACTCTAAATCATTTTCCTGAATCCAATATTTTATTTGGAGACTTTTCTTCCAAAAGCTTTTGAGTAAGGAAAACGGAAAAAAAAGAATGTGTGCACATCTGTTTATGCATTCAAGAAAAGAATATTCAAACTGGGCACGACTCCATGGGAAAGCCTGCACAGCACCATCCAACTCACCCAACACTCTTCATTTATTAATAAGAAAATTCCAGGTTAGATTCTTGCCAAGAGATGTTTTCAATTCCAAAAACTGTCTTTGGCTATATTTTAGATTTGATTTACTCCCTTTAGTTCAGAAAAATAATAAATGACCAAGAATCTAACACTAGCAGTGAAATTTGAACTATGGTGAAAAATGTAAATCTATTTATTGAATTGTTCTTAGAAACAATGAACTTTCATAAAATGCACTTATTTTTTATTTGTTCTGTATTATGAAGTTCATATGAATTTTACTATAAGCCATTTCCAAAACATCCTGTAAATATGCATAATTCATAAGTCCTATATTTGATTTTTCTACCAATAATAATGACTTATATTTTAATTATTGGTTTTTACTTACCAAAGCATTTTCAAGTCATGTAATTTATTCTTATCAATTGGTTAGAGTTAATATTCATTCATGAACATAGCATCTTGGAATGATTTCTCTTGGGCTTCAGAATGTGCTAATTTAAAGGTTTTATATAATAAAGGCAATTATATAATGTGGATTAAATAATGTTTGTTCTTCATGTAAGATGTTAATCCTGAAGAATATTAAGGGAGAGTTTTTTGCTTATCTAGAATACAGGTTTCAGACAATGAACCTAAAATCCTATAAAAATTTCAAATATATATATATATATATTTTCTTTTCTTTTCTTTTCTTTTCTTTTCTTTTCTTTTCTTTTCTTTTCTTTTCTTTTTTGCCAGCCCAGCTCACTCTGAGGGCAGGGCTGTCTCGGCATGTGATGCCGGGCATCCAATCTGCGGTCCTCTGTGCCTGCCTAAGCTTGCCTAAGCAGGCACTTTAGATGGCTGAGCTATCTCACCAGCCCATCAACAATATTTTTTAAAGAGTCAAGTCCAGTTATAACTAAACCAAATGTACATGTTTGCTAATAGATGCACTGTAGTCATAAGATCAAATGGGACTTCCCTTCAGGGGGAAGAATAGAAGAGACTTTCAAGTGATTAAAACAATGATTCATAAGAAGCGAAGTGGGAATACATTTTAAATAAAGTAACAGGTCAGGTGATCTTTACCAAATGTGCCGAGAATGCACACTGGAGAAAGTATAATGACAGCCATAAATGGTGCTGAGAAAAATGAACACACACATGCAAAATAATGACTTGGACCTTTGTCGCACAACATATGCAAAACTCAACTCAATATGGCTTAAAAGACTTAAACATAAGATATGAAATAATAAAAAGATGAAAATATCTGTAACATTGGCTTTATCAATGATTTCTTAGATATACCATCAAAAGCACAAGTAACAAAAGCAAAAAAAAAAAAAAAAACAAGTGGAATTACATGAAATTAAAGGCTATACAAACAACAGAGTAAAAAGAAAAATCTATGAAATGGGAAAAATATTGTAAACTGTATATCTGATAAAAGATTAGTGTCTGAAATGCATAAGAAACTTCCACAACTTTATAGTAGAAAAATGGACAACCCAATTTAAGAATGTGCAAATGATAGGAATAGATATTTCTATTAAGACTATATATACAGCTGTGACTCATCCATATGGCTGACACTGACAAAGGTTCTACAATCTGAGGTACAGGATCTCAGGATAAATCCTGTGGAGATTTCACTGACCTTATCAGACCCAAAAGCTACAACTCTTGTGGCATAAGTCTTGCTTTATCTTGGTCTTAACCATCCAGCAGAAAAGTATAAAAATGAAGTATAAGAAGTAAAGCCATGATATTATGTTGAGCTGTAGGCGACTCAGGTCAAGAATTTCTGACATTGCCAGTGAAGTGGAAGACCCAGTACTATTATGGACTACTGGACTCTTTTAGAATATTTTGCTGAGTTAACACACCTATAATATTCAAATAACGGAACTTAACAAAAAAAGGGTATACAGCTGAATGTCCATTTTGTATCTGTGTATTCAAAATGGTTAGGATAGATATATAGTTACATTCTCTTAATGAATAGAGGAATTTGTTCTAATAGTGTTTGTAAATAGGATATCATGTCTGCATCTCGTACAGCAATTAACCACTAGGAAGAATGTATGCAATGCATTAATTATTGAATCTGTTCTACCAATTTGGTTTGAAATTGTCTCATTGCTAATTGTTTCTCAATAAAATTATGGGGAAAAAATACTATATATACAAGACAGAGATAAAGCTCAGCAGTATAAGTGCCTGTGTGGCAAGGTCCTCAGTTCAATCCCTGGAACTACAAAAAAAGAAGGAGGAGGAAGAAGAGGAGAAGGAAGAGAAGGAGGAGAAGAAGGAGGAGGAGGAGGTGGAGGAGGAAGAGGAGGGGAAAGAAAGAAAGAAAGAAAGAAAGAAAGAAAGAAAGAAAGAAAGAAAGAAAGAAAGAAGAAAGATGAGGAAGAGAAGGAGGAAGAAGAATGAGGAGGAGGAGGAGGAGGAGGAGGAAGAAGAAGAGGAGGAGGAAGAAGAAGAAAGAGAGGGAGAAGGAGAAGGAGGAGGAAAAGGATGAGGGGGAGAAGGAGGAG
>NW_004524581.1:1010759-1025689 GCF_000260255.1 Octodon degus | reverse complement strand
AGAAGAAGAAGAAGAAGAAGAAGAAGAAGAAGAAGAAGAAGAAGAAGAAGAAGAAGAAGAAGAAGAAGAAGAAGAAGATAATGATATACAAATAGCCAACAAGTTTATAAATTACTAACAACTCAATATCACTAGTAACCAGTAAAATGCAAACTAAAGCTCCAAGTAGGTACCACATCATATGAAATTGCATACCACATCATATGTACTAGAATGGATGTTATTTTTGAAGACAAGTGTTGGAAAGGATGTAAAGAACCTGGATTCTTTGTATTCTGACTTGATCTAGCCACTATGGAAAATAGTAAAGAGGTCCCTTATAAAACTACTATGTGAACTAGTAATTCTACTTCTGGGTATATATCTAGAGAGACTAAAACCAGGATCTCAAAGAGGTAGCTACATGTCAACATTCATTGCACTTTTTAAAAAATTTTATGTATTTGGTACAGGTTCTTACTACTCAGCTCAGACTCATAGTGATCCTTCTGTTTCAACCTCACCAGTGCTGGCATTACACCACCATGCCTGGACTTGGTCACCAGCTCAGAATCAGTGTACCTGGGGACAGGGCCAGAGTGGTGTATGTTGCCAGAATCAAACCCTGGTCCCTGCACTTGCCTAAGCAGAGTCTTAACCTGCTGAGCTATCTCCCCAGCCCACACTGTACTGTTATTATTTAAGGTAGAAGACATGGTACTATCTCAATATTCATGGGTGGATAAATGGATAAAGAAAATATGGTATATGCATACAATGGAATCTTATTTCTCCTTAAAGAAATCCTGCCATTTGCAACAACATGGTTAAACTCGGAGAACATTGAACTACCTGAAATAAACCAGTCATTGGAGGACCAATACCACATAATCCTATTTATGTGAGGAATCTAAAATAGTCAAGACCATAGAGACTGAGATTAGCATGGCGGTGGTCAGGAGCTTGGAGAAAGGGTTAAAGTGAAGGCATCAGTCCAAGGGTGCAAAGTTTCATTTATGCAAGATGAACAATATCTTCTTTACTACATATTATCCATTTAATAATACTTTTATGCCTATACACTTGAAAGTTTGCTAAAAACTAAATATACTTATACTAAATAAAATAATGGAATATATTAATGTTTTAAAGAGAGAACATGTAGCCTAGCAACAATCTTATGCTGTGAAGTGGAGAGTACAATAATATGTTGGGAAGGAGAGATCAGACGGACTGAGGGAAGCTGTTAGCACAGGGTCTCCCATGACTTGAATTTAGTGACAGGTAAAGAAATGACATCTTCCTGAGCACTTCTATGAATGCAAGCGAGGTGGTTACCTGAGCCCTGATTTTGTGACACTCACAATCTATCCCTATAGGACTGACCTAGGATGTTCATGCCATGGACATGGGTATTCTTGGATTTTAATCCTTCTAACTCAAGAGCTATTCTATTACACAATAAAATCTTAACTATTTTGAAATATGTGATGCATAAAAATCTACAGAAATTATAATCAATAATCATCTTGTACCTTATGAATGAGATAATGTAAAGGGTATTGCTGAGAGATTAATGCATAAAAGAGACATAGAACTTTTATTACTGTTAGTGGCAGCAGCAAATAACACATTCATATACCTTCCTATACAGTGGTTTAGAGTGTAAAATTAAATCAAGCTAGTAGGTAATTTTGACCATCTGCAAACTTAATATTTATGTTAGATAAGGTAAGAGATGCAGGATCCAAATACAGATAAGTGAGCATCATTCTGAAAAGAGCAGCAGAATCTTAAAAAATGTCCTAAGTGGAGAGAATAATTCCCCAAAATCAGTTTTCTGACTCAAATACTCTGCCTTGAAAGGAAGTTTCTCCACTATCCTAAAGCATCATAAGTTACAAAAGCACACACTATTATTGACATTCACATGACAATTACAGGAGTTAATTTATGAACATTTCTAAGTGAGATAGTCAGAAAAATACCATATTTCTCTTTTTCCGTACATACAGTAAATTTATACTTCTGTACACGCTTCAGATCAAGCCTAGTCACACAACTCTCTTTAACTAATAAAAATGAGGGAGAGTGACACACAACTTTTCTGGACAGCAGCCCTAAATGGCTGCTCTGGGGGCACCAGTTCTCTTCCCTTGCTTCCCTGTCAAGGAGACACTGGTCAGGAAAGCGTCCCTTCAGAGTTGCAGTTGGCTTTGGACGTGAGTGAGTAGAGCTCTAGCCTGCCCACAGTGCAGAGGAGTAAGGGATAAATCTTCACTCAGTTTTAGGACCCTGAAGACCAGGAATTGTCCATTGCCACACTCAAGCCCAGCCTGAGCGACGGATGTGAACAATATGGGACCACTGCTGCACACAGAAATACATGCCACCTTGAGGCTGCCACCTTCTGCTGGTACCAACTGAAAGATCAACAAAGGACACATCCAACATTCTGTGAGAGAAAATACTTCTTTCCCTTCTCCTATTTTCTTCACTTAGATATCTGTGCTTTCAGAAAGAATTTGACATCATTATATCATTCCATCGAAAATTTCAGAAAGGGAACACGGGTATTTCCGGTTGTATTCTGGGTACCTGATTTACTGGCCGAGCACCTGCTCCCAGCCAGCAGTCTGACGTTCCTGATGGAAGCACACTCAGAGCCTTCCCCAGAACAAGAACTGCTGATGAGAGGCAGGGATTGGCCAGCAGTGACAAGAGCATTTAATATTCCCCAAATCTTCTTCCCAGCATTCTACGAAGACCCTGCCATGTCTAATAGTAGTTTAGACTGTCGGACAGGGTTGACACACGCATTCCACCCATGCACTTGGACTGCCAAAACCCCACAGGTTGGATATTAGAACTTTTTTCATTTCCTCTCATTTGATAGCTTCTCCGTGTGTAGTGAACCTTGAAGCACCATTTGCTGAAGACCTGTGGTCTTTCAGCAAAAGCGATAGCTCAAGCTTGTGCAAAGACAGTAGGTGCTGCTGAAGCTGAAGCCAAAATCATTCTTCTTTCTCAAGAAATATTTAGCTCCAATTCTTTGACAATAACCTGATTTTCATCCTGATACTAACCTATGCTTTCTGCACAGTGGAATGAAGATTTATGTTTAACACCATTTATCAACAGTATGCCCTAAGAGTGTGTCGATGTTCCCTTCTCTATTAGATCCTCTCAAAATTAATGCTTTTGATTAACTGGAGCACTGTGGAAGGGGTTAAGATCTCAGACTGGAAACTTCCCCCAGCAAATTCTACCAGCAGAAGACCAGCACAGCAATTAAATGACTGGAAATGTACTCAATTGGTTAAAATTCCAATGTCATTGTCAGTAAAGATGAAGCATGATCTTCTGACCTTAATTTGACTATGCTTCCTTGATAAACAATTCTTCTGTGCTGGGGACAGATGTTTCCACAGGTTCTCTTATTCTGCAAGCTTGCTGGCTTTGGCAACTGCTTTGCTGGGGCTGAGTACAGATGCTAGAGCTTTCACTATCAAGAAAGTGTCTGTCTCTCCATATACTGCTTAGTAGAGAAGCATTTCAGCACTTAGGTAGCCATATGGTGTTGTACAACATTTCCACATTAGGAATATTCATTCGAGTCATAAGAAAGAAATTAAAGTATAAATTTCTTGGTGATTTAAAATCATGCATTTAAATGACACATACATTGGCCCACAAGGGAATGATTAAGTCCCCTACGACATATTGGTTTAATGGAAATTATGAACCCTAGGGTATAAAAATGATACTAATGTTGAAATATTTTCTGACACATTAAGTTTATAAGAGAAACACAAGGTTTTATAGAGATTTTGATGAATGCAGTGTGCAAACACATTGTGCGCTTATGGATAAAGAAAAAAAAGTGAAACAGTTTCTTTACAGTGGTACATTTATAACTTTAAAATGTTTCCTCCATAGTAACTCTAAAATCAGAATTTTTACAGTATATTTTTACAACAAATAAAACATTGTCTGATAGTAGTCAATCTAAATGTTCAGGTTCAGATTTCTGGTAGATTCTAGGTGTGACCTAAAAGGACCTTTTAGTTACTACTGTGAGGTCTACTATTTATTTCACCAAGCAATAAAAATAAGTGAGAGTAAATATATCAAAATTGTTGTAAGAGACAATTTTCTTCCATGAATAAAAATGTCTGTTTTTTAAAAAATACAACATATTTCCCTCACCACAGGAAGAACTACTAAATAAATGCACTAAACTATCATTGTGAAATAATTTCCTTACTAATCCACTCCCAGACATTCAGCTTTCAGAACTTCTTTAAAAGAAAATGGGCTAATAATCAGGCACTTCAATTCAATCCAGTTTACAACATATTTCTGAAGTCTCTACCTGAAATAAAACAACTTACAATCTCTTTCAGGACTTTTATTTTGGAGCAGAGTAGAATAACTAGAAGTAGCCATAGGAGAAGAGCCCGTCTCCCTGCCCCACACAGCCCAGCATGGTCAGGACACTGTGAAAGCTGAGCTTCCATCCATGTGACCACCACCAACGACAGACCCACGACCACCTTCCCTGAGCCAGGGAGTCTGCAAGCTCTCTGGAGCGGAGAACAAAGACCTTCTGTTCTCAGTCTCCTCCAGTCCTCCTCCAACAAAAATCATGTTTCCCTCTTCTGGTGGTCTGATCAATAAAGTTTTGATGTTCTAAGGTTCTGTTTCTCAGGTCAAGAGTTTTCTGTTACTCTTGTAAAGGCACAAGCACCAGAAGGAAGATGCTAGAAGTGTAGGCATTGGTCCAGGGTATGGTCTCATTAACCCCAGCCTCTCCACCCTCCTCTATTTTTAATCAAGAGATTTATACAATTTTGTCATTTACCATCTCTGAAGGAATGCATTTACCAAAACTCTCCTGTGAGAGTTACATCACCCACACGACTTCCCACAGCCTACTTTGGCATGTTTGTCCACAGAGAGTCTAGCAAGGGTAAGGACTCAGACACACAAGATGAGAGAATAAGTGAGGCGATCTTACCACTTGGGAGAATGGAAGTTTTAGAGGTTAGAGGTCTTCTGCCCCCATTACTTCAATTTGGCTTTGCATAGACTACTTAAATTCTCCATGCTTCACTATCATCATCTGTAAAATGAAAGTATTTCCTTTATAAACTCCTTAGCAGGATTAAATGTGCTGATGCATGTGATTTAGAAAACATTTGACACAAAGTTAAGTCTCGCTAGCACTGCTCAGCACGAAAAAAAAATGAAACCAACTACCAGTCCTAGTTCAAGAGCTACTGTAGAGGTAATAGGGTCAACAGGAGTCTGGGGTGCTGTGTATGGGGTAATGTCTTTATTCTCCCTTTCCTGCGAAAAATAGCAACATTCTTTCCTGTACCCACCCAAGCAGCTGTCAGCTCAGACTACACAATACATAGCAGGTATTTTGCTAGGGGGTGAAGGAGTAAAGAAAATGAATACTGATGCATTGTTGTGGAGTGCGGTATAAACTATCAGATAAGTCATTAACATGCCCATTAGAACACAAGACATTGAAAATTACAAAGGCTCGATTCTTGCCCTGTACAGTCTAGAGGAGAGACAGACAAACGCTACAGGAACTTGCCAAACTCTGCAACAAAATGTTGCCATAGGATTAAATAAATCATGAAACTAAAGCAAAAAAGGTTAGCCTAGCCAATTTCAGGGAGAAAGAGGTACCATCCTGGAAATTTCCCATCGGTGGTGACATACGAGCTGAGACCTGAAGGGTAAGACTATCCATGTGGTTTTTGAAGTGTTGGACATGAACAGGTGAACACAGCACAACTGTCCTACGAGATAGCAGCCTGGCTCTAAAACCAGGCTGTGAACCCCAGCTGCTGTGTGCTGGTGGCTGCCAGACCTCAGCTTAGTCCCTCATGAGGGCTAGTCCTCAGCTGGAGAGATGATCTGGCTTGTGTCTAGGTGTCCCCCCAAAGCCTCATGCAGTCTTGGGTCAGCCTCTGGAGTTTGTGATTGATTACTGTGGGTGTGGATGCTGCCCCTGCTCTGGGGCAGGTAATTTGCATTTCAATGTTAGGAGGGAAGAGAAGCTAGCTGCTTGAGCTGCTGCTACTTCTTTCCCTGTGCTCTTACTCTTTGCTGCCACCATGAAAGATTGCTTTCTGCTATGTGCTGCTCTGCATTGGACCCAGCTGAGTATGGACTGAAACCTCCAGTAACTATAAGATAAATAAACCTTTCCTTCCTTCATTTTGGGTGTCAGGTATTTGTCCCAGCAACAAAAGAAGAGTAACTAAGACAGGAGAGAAGCTCACCTGAAGTCACACGGCTCCCAGAGCAGCCCACACCACACCCAATGGCAGATCAATGATGACGTGTGGCACTTGATTCTCTTTTTGTTACAGTCTTTTCTAACTGCTGTAACAAAATACCATGAACTGGGAGGTCCACAAACAGCAGTCATTTATTTCTCACAGTGCTGAAGGCTGTGAAGTTCAAAGTCAAATCACTGGCATGTTCAGCATCAGCTGAAGGCTCACACCCTGGTCCCAGACAGCAGAAGAGATAAGAGGGTTCTCTGTGGCAGCATGCATGAGGGGAGCCACTCAGACTTCTTGAGAGCTGAGGGGCATCTGAGGACACCTGAGGACGTGACTTCACTGGTCTAGCTGACACAATGGTGTAATCATGACTTAGCACAGGTAAACATTCACATGCTGCTTACGGTACTGTCAAGAATGTGAATAGGAAGTGACAAACTGTATTAGAGTTATACAATAAAGACACAGAGGGCTCTTGCACTCTTGAGCTCTTGTGCTCTGCTGTGCTCTGTGCTGCCTGCTATTGTTGCTGATGTCTTGCATGCCTGCCTTACATATTCTTTAGCCTCAGGACCTCACCTGCAAAGGCTTTCCTGCCCCTGCCCCACCAGCAAGCCAACTATATATGAGGACCCCTCACACCCAGGAGGGCTTCTCTGGTATGATCCCACTTCCCAACGAGACCACCTCCAAATCAGATCATGATGAGAGTCAGGATTTAACTAGAATTTGGCAGTGCTATAGTCAGTGTACAACACACCTGTGTAGGGACTCTGAGGTGCATCCAGGTCTGAAGTCTCATGCAGTAGGGGCTACAAGCTTCTTTGTGGTTGCAAGTTTAGTTGGCATATTCTTCCCTGAAACCTGCACTCTTCTAGAGGCGCTGACTTAGGAGCACTGCCCAATCAAGTCTTTGCCTGCAAATCAGACTCGTAGTGATCGATCTGTTTATAGCCTCCCAAGAGCTGGGATTACAGGTGCCTGCCACCACCCCCAGTCTCAATTGCCATCTCAGCATGCCCTCGGTACAGCACAGCAGGCCCAGGGATCGAACCCCCAGCCCCTGCACCTGCTTGCAGGTGCTTTAATCTGCTGAGCTATTTGGTTGGCCCTGAGCTATTTGGCCGACCCAATATACTATTTTTATGTATAAGGAAAGCAAGTTCCGAAAGGTCCAGTAACTTGTCAGGGATGAGATAGTATGGTTCATTCAGAGAAATGAAAGTAGCTCAGTTTGGATAACCCTGGAATTTTAGAGTTGAGGAGACTAATGATAAACCAGGTCTTCAAATACTTAATAAGTCATAAGAAAGAAAAAGAGGGCAGAGATGTCGGTCAGGGGCAGAGCACTAGCCTAAGGTACACTTACTCCAGTATTCATTCAAGCCTCAGCACTGAAAGAGAAAAGAATAGCATAGAAAAGGGAAGGAAAAGAAAAAGAAAAAAAGTCATGCATTTCACTGAGGTCATGTCAAAAAGGTGATCCATTAGTGATTTAGCACAACAAAATAAAGCTATTTTAAATGTGACATATTTTCTTACTAGTAGAGATGCCACACCAAGTTTTTATCTGACTAACTCATTGCTACTGATCGATATTTTGTGGGTCAAAGATGAGAGAGGAGTGGGAAAGCTGTGAGAAAAAAGAGAGACACTGTGGAGACTGAGAGGGTCCAAGTACAGAAGTATGAACAAAATAAGCTGGGTGGATTGCCTCCTCAGTTCTCTTAGAGCCCTGCTCAGTGACAAAGCCACCTTGATTCTAAACAAGCTAGAATCTAAACAAGTTTGGAAACTTAGATATCAGGATTTCAGTTACTATGTGAAAACAAGACTATATGTACTTTGAGGCATCCTGTGCAAAACACAGTAATTGTCTAAAGTGAATCAATGTAGTTGGTGTGTCGGCTGCCACTTTTTTATGCCACTGTCATGCTTCCAATAAAAAAGCAGAACACACTATTTCAGTATCTTATTTTAGATACAGCCATTTGGTGTGGTTTTCCTATTTGACTATTAAGTACGAGCAATGAACTCAGGAATTTGAAATACACATGCACACTGGGTTATTCCTCAGATTTCTGCCATCACATGAGAAAATACGCCATACAGCCTGCACTTTCAGGAGGAGCAAAGCAGAAAAGTAGAATGTGCTCCAGGGGAGGTGCCCACTGTCAGGCAAAGAGACACCTTCTTTGCCACCGCAACTAAAAACACTACCTTCTCCTAAGCTAAGCTGGACTCCAGTCAACTCAATTTACATTCACAAGAACCTCAAATGACCGTGAGCTCTAATTACTTCAGCATGTTGGCATTTTGGTTTTTTACAAGAACTAACACAATAAAATAAAGCTATTTTGAATGTGATATATTTTCTTACCAGTAGAGATGCCAGACCAAGTTTTTATCTGACTAATTCATTGCTACTGATTGATATTTTATGGGTCCAATACGAGAGAGGAGTGGGAAAGTTGTGAGAAGGGGAAGAAGCAAGACAGTGTGGAGACTGAGAAGGTCCGGGTGCAGAAGTATGAACAAAATAATAGTACCCTGATATTTCTGCTATCACATAAGAAAACATGCTGTAGAGGCTCCACTTTTAGGAGGAGGCTGTGAGAAATGTGAAATGTGTGCTAAGGGGTAAGACCTAGCTAAGTGGTAAGACCTAGAATATATGTCATGTCTTATACATACACATGATCCATATGTATAATCATTCCAGGAACTTTATATATTAGCTTTATTGTCCCTTATTTACTGACTTCTTTTATTCATTTCTTTCGACTGTTGGAACCTCAAAGTTGGAAGTAACCTGAGTGCTCTTACCTCTAAGAGACTCCACTCAAGTTTAGTGTCTCACATTATTAAGATCAATCCATTGCTCTTTCGGGTCCTCCTTTCCAAGATGACAAAAAAAAAAAAAAAAAAAAAGAAGGAACAACGGTCGTGCCAAAAAGCGCGGCGGTCATGTGCAGCCTATTCGCTGCACGAACTGCACCCGGTGCGTACCCAAGGATAAGGCTATTAAGAAGTTTGTCATTCGGAACATAGTGGAGGCCGCCGCCGTCAGGGACATTTCCGAAGCGAGTGTCTTCGACAGCTATGTGCTTCCCAAGCTGTATGTGAAGCTGCATTACTGTGTGAGTTGTGCCATTCACAGCAAAGTGGTCAGAAATCGATCTCGTGAAGCCCGTAAGGACCGAACTCCTCCACCCCGACTTAGACCTGCTGGTGCTGCCCCACGACCTCCACCAAAGCCCATGTAAGGGGAGTTGGGTCTTAATGGACTGAAGAAAACTCTTGAGAAAGAAATAATAAATTGAATGTTATACTTTAAAAAAAAAAATCAATCCATTATATTTTATGTCCCCAATTCCTGGACACTTCAGCATCCACAGGAGCAAGGACCTCAACTCACCCCATCCACTCTTCTCTGACCACACTTTGCTGATCCTTCCAACAGTGGGTGCCAACACAGGTGACTGGGTAGGTACTGGACAGCTATGTACCTACAGCTGCCAGCAGGAATGAGGCTCCAACTATAACACTGTGCTCTGTGGGAAGGAGGGTGGAGAAATGCAGTGTACACTATTTTTGCATCGCTAGCTACGAAAAAGAAAGCTCTGAAGGTAGACAAGAAACTGCTGGTAAGGTCTACGCAGAAGCCCTCAGGTCTCTCTTCTGTACTATCTAGTATGATAGTGGCTTCTAATGAATTTACAATTTGAGAACTTTGATAGTTTATAATTGTGTGTCTGCACCTACTCCACTATTATTTATAATAAGCATAGACTGAAAATCCCAACAGTAGGGAAGCTAGGCCTTTGTTAAAGCCTGGGAGCAGAAATAGGCCTGAACATTTCCATGGAGCCAATTTGCAACTTCTTAACAAACAAAAATAAAGAAAAAAAAAATTAAGTGGTTTTGGTCTGTAACTTAAAATAAAAACACCTATTAACTAAAATATCAGTATATTTAGAATTTTTCAACTTCCTGTAAGCTCATCTTTTTGTGATTAAAGTACAATAAAGTTTACATTAAAGGTACATTCCTGTTAAATTTTTAAAATGTGCATCTACTTAATTAATTGTCCTTCAACATACACTTTATAAAAGCAACAAAATACTTCAGACCTAAAAATACTTGGGACTTTTCATAATGTCCTGCAAATGCTGGTAAAAGATCTGTCTTTTGAACTGTTAGTTTTTAAATGGTGTTATTTGTATGTATCAGGATTTTTATTTTCCATTATCTAAACTAGTCCATAAAAATTATCCAAAGCATAGCAAAACAAACAGAAATAGCTCACAGTTAAGAAGCAAAATTTAGAGTTTGTTTACATTAGCTATAGGTCATTTTCTCATTTATAAGAGAAATCCTCCTAATATTTAGACCTGGAGAAATCAATTCAATAATCACATAGTAACTGCATGAACTTGAGTCCCTCCTCAGTATTTGCAACTTCTCCACATGTTAAAGCACAAGCAATGGCACAAGAGAATCTCTAGCACACAGTAGGTACAGTAGAACATCTTCCCTTCCCTTATCTTCCCTTTAACTCCTTCCTTCTCTTCCCTAGACACAGAGCAGGAATTTTTCAACATGTCAGAGACTTGGAAGTGGATTCTCTGAATATAACTCAGGAAGTTGCAGATAAGAGCGCGCTCACACGCACTTACTTAATCCCCTCATAAATAAATGTCCTATTTTCCTTCCCATTGCTTCCAAGAATTTTATTCTAAAGGTCAATAAGGAGAAATGAAGTTCTTGATGAAAAACAGGAAGAGACAAGATGAGTCATGTGAAGAACATTCCTCCCCCTTCCCAAATTCTTCTTTCTTGTCTCTCGTGCCCCAACCCCAGGTCACTCCTCAAGTTTCCCTGCCTTCATGAAATTCTCATCTCATTCCTCTTAGCTACTGCCTCTGGCATGCCCAGATCCTGACAGCAAGTCTTCATACAAACTTTTTGGACAGATTTTTAGCACTACCCCATACAAGGAATATTGTTCATTCAGCTACTTAAAAAATATACCTGGTGTGCACGTACTATATTAAAGTAATAGTGATGAAAATAGTCTTTTTTTTTTGTTTTTTGGGTTCTTGGTTTTTGGTTTTTTGCAGTACTGGAGATTGAACTCAGGACCCTGCGCTTGCCAGACAACCACTTATTCTACTGAACTATTGCCCTGGCCCCTTAGAGTCTGTTCTTATGAACTAGTGAGCTCTATCACCTGGTGAGCTAAACTGGCAGACAGTGCAGCACAGTAGGAACTGTATTAAAGAACAACACTATGAACAGAAGCAGACCAGCAATGAGGAGGGTACATCTAGTAGCATATCAATACCTAACAGTGCTTCGAGATCAAAGCATAAAATGGAACACAATCTACACACTCAAGAACAAACACAACCTATCCTGTAAAGGTTGAATATCCTCTATCCCAAATGCTTGAGATCAGAAGTATTTCAGATTTCAGAGATTTTTTTTTTTTTTAATTGGGAATATCTGCATAGATTTTACCAGCTGAAACTTCTTGGGCGGAGGATAGAGCTCAGTGGCACAACAGCTACCTGATAAAGGCAAGGCCCTGAGTTCAATTCCTAGTACCAAAAGGGAAAGAAAAAAAGACTTCTTAATCTAGAAATTCAAAATGCTCCAAGATCTAAAAATTTTAAGCATCATGTCTGTGTCAGATTTCAGAAGGGGCTGGGGCGATAGCTCAGTGGAATAAGCGCTCTCCTGGCAAACACAAGGTCTTAAGTTCAATCCCCAGTTTGGAGAGAGAGAGAGAGAGAGAGAGAGAGAGAGAGAGAGAGAGAGAGATATTTCAGATTTGGAAGTGTTCAGATTTCAGATTTCTATATTAGGGATACTCATTATACTACTGTGAAGTGATGTTTCAGAAGAAGAGCTAATCTGAGTTGAATGTATTATTTTATAAAAGAGAAGGCTGTCATAAAGTATTTACAGTACCACTGACTAGGATTTATTTTGGCTGAAAGAAGCATGTTTGCATGAAAACAGAGGAAAGATATATGTGAAAATGTTGAGCATGCCTGTAATCCAAGCATTTGGGAGGTTGAGACAAGAGGATCACTGTGAGTTCAAGGCCAGCCTGGGCTACAAAGTGAGCTCGAGGCCAATCTGAACTGCATAGCAACACCCTGACTCAAAAAGACCAAAAAAAAAAAAAAAAGAAAAAGAAAAAAAGAACAGAAAAAATTTATGGTTATTGCTGGGTAGCATGTTATACATAATCACATCATATCATATCATATCATATCATATCATATCATATCATATACATATC
Organism: Octodon degus; assembly: GCF_000260255.1. NCBI lineage: Eukaryota > Metazoa > Chordata > Mammalia > Rodentia > Octodontidae > Octodon > Octodon degus. Next base: position 1,013,086 of record NW_004524581.1, on the reverse strand, counting down.
AAAAAGAAAAACCTTTTCAAGAATTTCTAAATGATCCATGAAGAGGATACAGTAGTTTGATAATTTAGTAAAGATAGACTTTAATTGAAACTTTTTAAAAACACATCTGAGCAACTGACATTTGGCAAGTGCCCACTGTGTACACAAGGCCTCTGGGCACTCAGACCATGGAAGGAAGTCTTTACTGTGTCCTTGAGCGGGCACAGGACCCAGATACGGACACACGAGTAGTGCCCATGAGTGGGGCTCCTTGTGACACCAAGTGGGCTACGTCAGCTCAGGTTCCTGGGAGGCAGAAGACTGCTATCTTCAAGGAGTCGAAACCTTCGGAAGCTGAGATGATTTGTCTGTTCTGGCAGAGATGGACCTTATGGCAAAGCAAGGAAGCTCTGGGAGGACAATCAGATAAAAGTTAATTATTCAGCCAAACCATCTTTGTGCCTTGCTACCTAAAACAAACATCTGTGCTCAGTGAAACTCCATGCCTTTGTTGTTCTTCAGTAAATCCGGGAGTCTATTCAGAGCCTGACTCCGCTCCGGTGGAGACCTCTGGCGCCATGACCAACATGCTTTCTGTCTCTTGCATCTTCGTTGGTCTCTCTGATAGGATCTGCCTGCCCAAACCCAGCACCCATGCATAAGGAATAAGCCAGGAATGTTGTTAATGATAAAGTCTCCTGGCTAACCAAGAACTGACTTTTCTCTGCCTCGACTACCAGGACAAGGGTAGCCTTTGTCATTTATGACAGTTTTACAAGAACACTGGAACCACTATTTGGTCTTCTACTCCAATGCTTATAATTAAGAGGAGAAAACTGTTGTTATTGCCAATTACAATGTGATCATTAGATTTGATTGGGCATTTATCTCAAGCAATCATCAATACAGATCTGTGAACTGGCATGATTGTTCTTATTTTATAGATGTGGAATCAAGGCACAGTTAAGCCTGCACTTGTCACTGGGGAGAAAAGTGAGACTTAAGCCCATGGACTGAGTCCAGAGGCCAAGCCCCTGACCACACACACAGCACTGTTGCCCTTTTAGGACCTTTACCACCATCTCTGCCTTATTCCCACCCATACCTCTGTTCAAAATTCCAAATAGAAAGAAACCACCACCTACAGCCTTCATTAGAGAGAGGAGTCCAGGGGAAACATCCTAGGATTGGGGCTGTTATTCTTAGCACCCAACACAGACCCAGGACATGTGGAGCCTCAGTAAATAATTTGCTGAAAATATGATCTAGAGAGCAGGGTTTTTTTTAATTTTTAATTTTATTTATTTGGAACATGGTCTCATTACACAGCTCAGACTCACAGTGATCCATGCTCCTGTCTTAGCCTCCCCAGTGCTGGGATTACAGGTGTGCACCACCATGCCCAGTGTCTGGCTGGCACAGCAGCACTGCATGCAGTACTGGGGATTGACCCTGGGTCCTCGCACTTGCCTACCAGGTGCTTAGACCCACAAGCTCTCACCCTAGCATGAGCAGGGGCTTTCATCTGCTTAGTTTTTTTTAGTAAGAGTTGCAGGACAGAACGACTGCACTGGTGTGCAGTGGGTCCACTTATGTCACAAATCCTAATCCCTTTCCCACCCCTCCAACTCCACCCCCCATCTCTTGCTCTCCTCCCCGCTGGAGAAAGCTCTCCCTACTAAACAGGATCCATCTTTCATTTTGCTCTTTATATATAATTGGGTTTCTCATAAGAGAGAAGCAATGTGCTATTTAAGCTTGCGTATCTGATTTATCTCACTTAATACCGCAGCCTCATGGTGCATCCATCTTGCTTCAAATGGAGTTCACCCTTCTTGACAGCAAAGAACTTGTCCTGTGCGGAGTCCATTCTCCTTGTGCATTCGCCTGCGGGTGGGACACAGGCTGCTCCCAAGACTCAGTTGCTGGAAACGTGAGTGTGTGTGAGTGTAGCTCTGTAAGGTGATGTCTTCAAGTCTTTGGGAAGGTACCTAAAAAGGGGTAACTAGGTCAGCTGGAATTTCTAGCTTTTGTTTTTTAAGGAATGTCTATACTGATTTCCGTGACAGTTGTACTGGTTTATATTCTCACCAACAATAGAGAAGATTCCTTTTCCACACAATCTTGCCAGAATCTGTTGCTATTTGATCTGTCTTTCTCTCTGTGTCTCTGTTTCTCGCTCCCTGTTTGTCTGTCTCTCTCTGTCTCTGTCTCTCTGTCTCTCTATCTCTCTCTCACTGTCTCTGTTTCTTTCTGTCTGTTTTTCTCTCCCGGTCTGTCTCTGTTTCTCTCTTTCTCTATTTCTCTCTCCCTGTCTCTCTCTCTCTCTCTCTCTCTCTCTCTCTCTC
>NW_004524581.1:1007719-1010659 GCF_000260255.1 Octodon degus | reverse complement strand
TCTCTCTCTCTCTCTCTCTCTCTCTCTCTCTCTCTCTCTCTCTCTCTCTGTCGCTGTCTCACACTCTTGCTCAGAACCAGGAATCAAACTCAGGACCTGAGTTTCCAGGCAGACATTGTGCCATGGAGCTATATTACTGGCTCTTGATTTCGTAATGACAGCCATTCTTTCTGAGATAAGATGGAATCTTGGTGTTGTATTCATTTGTGTTTCCTAATAGCTAGCAATGTTGAAGATTTCTTCATGTATCTCTTGGCCATCTGTACTTTTCCTTCTTAGAAGTGTCTCTTTGTTTCACTTGTTCATTTTTTCACTGGACTATTTATTTGGGGAGCCTAATTTTTTGAGTACTTGTTAAAACTTCTTTGTATGTTCTAGATATTAGTTCTCTGTCTGGCAGATAGCTGGCTAATTTTTTCTCCTTTTGTAGGATGTTTCATCACTCTGCTGGTTCTTTTGCTGTGAAGAACCTTATGAATGCGATGACATTCCATTTGCTGACTCTTGTTACTGTGTCCTGCGCAGGATGTTCCTTCCATTCAGAAAGTCCTTGCCTATGTGTATGGCTTCCAGAGTTTTACCTATTTTATTTTCTAGCACATTGTTTCTGCTTTAAAAATTTAGATTTTTGATCCATTTTGATTTTAGTTTAGTACATGGAGAAAGGGATGGTTAAACTCCCGGATGTAGACATGCAATTTTCCAGCACTATTTATTGGTAAAGAGTGTATTTGTCCTGCAGTAGACATTTTGGGCCCCTTTGTCAAAGACCAAACAACTGAATATGCGTGGGGCTGTTGCTGCGCTCAGGGTTAAAGCTACATATTCCCAGTATCAGTTTAACTTTCAATAAATTGCTTCCACAGTCTAAGGTGAGAAACGGTATGCTTAACTAGGGGTTTCAATCTGTATTTTTATGAGTTCTATCCAATAATTTTATAATAGTCTTAACGATAAATATATATGCATATGATATCATAGCATATATAGAATTTTATTTCATTGCTTAGGGCAAAAGTATTGTGAATTCTAAGTATAAATTCCTCTATTTTGTATACAGAGCATTTAGATTTTTTTAATTGGGCAAATTTTGTTGGAACATTATGATATATAAATTTTATGAATTGTGGACAAAACCAAACTGCTATGGAATGACTTCACATATTAAGTTTTTATACATAAAAAAAGACATGTGGATAATTATATGTTTCTAGAAATGGCAGAGACGCTGGCACAGACTATGAAGTGCCTGATAATTTCCGTCTGTCTTCTCTTTAGATTAATGTGAACCAGCAACAAACTACTTATACTTCATTGCCTGTGGAATAAAGATATCAATTTAGCCGCATGTGCTCTTCCACTTAATCCCTGTTTGGAAACTCAGAGGGAAGGATCACATTTTCAAATACAGATGAAAAAGAAAAGTGCTGAGGAGAACATTTGCCACCTATGAAAAACAGTTAAAGTGAATGAACACATTTAATTTCCCAATACGATTTGCTACGTATTTCCCCTACTATGATTTTGATTCTTTGCTTCTGTCTGAACCCTACTCGTTGTCTGGAAGCGTCATATTTCCCTTGGCGTGAGGCAATGCTGGGCTCTGTAGAATACTCACAGTGAGTGAAAGAGCAGAGGCATCTTCAAAAGATTGAAATATTGAAGAAACAATGGGGATGATGGGAGAAATCAAAACAAATAAAGGAACTTGGATGAGATCAACATTAAAGGGTATAATATGATGGAAAGCTTGGGCATAATGACTTAGGGTTTGTGCTTTCTTCCTTCCTCCGTATACTCAATTAGATTAGTATAAAAGTGGCCTTTCCTCTGTAAACATAGCTGTCTGTATGAAAGATATTTCTCACAGTAATTTTCATCACTAATGTTTAGGAACCATACCTGCATGAGCAATGAGGTTTAAGGAATTCTTGACTGCAATGCATTTAGAGGGTTATGTGGTAGATACCAAACCTGTTCCCTGAACGCCTCTCGTGAGCACAGCAGTGTCTGAATTAGCATTGAGGTTAGCAAATTTCTTCCACGCTGCAACAAGGAGAATGCAAAGCAACAGTCTGGGAAAGACCACATGCCCTGGAGCTTATCTCACTTCAACGTCTTCTATCACTTTCAACTCACTATCTGTGGCAAAAGTACCTTTCCTAAACCCATTTCTTTTTTTAAAATTAATTTTGTTGAGAAACAAATAGCAGTGAGACAGTTTCAAAACAGGTTAGTAGGACAGTTTCAATAATTAATGCATTGCATAGTGTTGTCTTTGTAGTGGTTATTCATAGTGCAAGATGCAGACAGGATATTCTGTCCAAAGACTATTAGTACAAATCTTTCTTCTCATTGAATTAAGACAAAGTAGCTGTACATCTATCCTAACTATTTTGTATATATAGATACAAAATGGTCCTTCATTTATATCCCCTTTTTTATTTAGTTTTGTCAGAGATGGGTATTCCATTGCCACTTAAATATTGTAGGTGAGTGAATTCAGCAAAATAATCCAATATAGTCCAGTAGTCCATAATAGTAGTGGGTTATCTGTAGGACTGGCAATGTCAGAACCTGTTTCTTTAGGGGAAAAAAAAAATGGCGGATAGCTGGCTGAGTTTGCTTTCCACAAATATTTGTTGTTGTTATGATTAACCAACACAAGGGGTGCCAACATCAAAAAGGGAAATGCCACTTTCCAGGAGGTGTGGGGCTTGTAAGGACCTTATGGAGTGCTAGATACCTGAAGCAAGAGTAGAACATCCAGACAGACCTGTCCTGCGAGGATCTGGACCCAAGAGATTGAGACTCAAAGACAGGAGCAGTAGATCTGAGACTGGAGCGATGAGAGTAGAAGCTCTGGCAGCAATAAGCCCTCTAAAACAGGAAATGTGGAAAGGCAGGGGAGCTGAGCAGTGGAGGAGGAGGGGGAGGAGG
>NW_004524581.1:988720-1007619 GCF_000260255.1 Octodon degus | reverse complement strand
GGGGGAGGGGGAGGGGAGAGGGAGGGGGAGGACGTCAAAATCTAAGTAGCTGAAAAATCGAATGGAAATATGGTATCTCTGAGTGAACACACGTGCACAATGAAGCCTGTGTGTGGGCATCATGTTGCACATAGGCATTTATCACCACTATTTCTGAAATGAAATCTATTCCTTTGAAAGAGTAGGAATTTCATCTAAAAATCAACAAAAGCAAAGAAGATGAAAGGGTAACTAGCAAATAACAGTTCTTTTTCCCCCTGCTCAGCCTCAGGGAAGCTGCCCCCACCCCATTTTGTTGCCCCCCCCCCCATATAAGCACCCAACCAGCTTTGAAATAAATTTACTTAAAATAATATGTTGCTTTCTAACCCAGGTATCACAAGAGTTCTCAACATTTATTTAAGCCTCCTTTTAACATTTTGAAACAGCTGAATCACATAACACCTAGGTTAATTAATTTGCGAGTACAAGGTCTGAGAATATACGTTCTCCTTCTTAGCATCACCAGTAATTTTACATTCACATAATGACATGTGTAGGTAACTGTTACGTATTACAATAGTGTATTAACCAAAAAATAATAGGACAACACCAAACAGACCTGCACCATTACCTCTGACTCAGCCACACACTAGTCTGGTGATCCTGGCCGTGTCACTTGACTCCTGTGAGCCTTAGTTCTACCCGTAATACCAGGCCACACCCTCTACTCCATAGGACTAGCAGGCTCAAGGGACAAGAACTATGGAGACAGAAGAGAATAAAACACCCAACGCTCCCTGGCCACTTAATAAATATGCTTGCTCATATTTTCTCTGTCTGCTTACTCTAATCATTATGCCTGGGAAGTAAATGATTTCTATTTTGAAGCTTTGGCTTTATGAGCATTCCAAAGTATTAGTTGAAAATCTGCCAATGATCTTTGCACCAGCATATTTGGTCTGTAGCCAATATCTATGAAAGGGAGTCTATTCTCAAGAAACTTTCAATTTAACTGAGGAAATCGTCACTGACATTAATTTAAGAGTAACAGTCAATGTATTTTCCAGAAAGAACAACTATGTCTCTAGATTTTTAAAAAAGACCCTAGGGATTTGATGCTAACAAACTTGTATTTCAGTCTATCATCTAGAAACTTGTCAGGTATAGTTCTATATTCTGAATGGAAAAGTCAGATGCTTCATCAGTGAGTACCCTTGAAAACACCAATAAAGTCAAGAGTGATCTTTTGCAACTGACTAAGGAGGCATTCTATGAACTACAAATTCCCTTTGCGTCAAGGTCTCTAATTGGTAAGCAGATTAGAAATCAGTGGATCCAAAGGAGACCATAGGAAAGCAAAGTATAATCTATCTGAAATATTCACACTTATGCTTCTCGATTATGAAGAATGAGTTATATCAGGAAGCATTTTCCACAAAATTCAAGCCTATTTTAAAAGACAAGTAATATTTTGAAAACAAATATAATCCTTTGAGCCAAGCTCTTAACTGATTTTATGATGTTGTTATGATTGATGCAATTCCCTTCAGTGGCAAGTAAGAAAGAAAATGTTCCAACGGTGGACATGTCTAGATCTTTATAATGCTTTTAAAAATATGTGATTATTTTGAAAGATATGCTCCTATGAGAGATGAGATTTATGGGTAGCTAATTACAAGCTATTTTAAAAAAATGAATAATGTCAGTTGGTTTTCATGTGACCCCAAACATAAATACTGTGCACCATTTACTGTTTACCCAATAGCTACTGTAGTGCACTAAACACATTAAATGACCTGAGTTTGTAACACCAACAACACTAATAATTATTTTTTTCTAATAAATATTGCTAATATTTGTATTGCCTTGTTATCAGGGTGAGTATCAATTACTTGAAAGGCATTATCCTAATTAAACGACAAAGCAGTTCTAGGAGACAGATTCATACTTTTAAAATTATTGCCACTGTCCCACTATGTGAGGAGTCTATCACTGACCCCAAGCTATCCAAGTAACATGTAGCAACCCCTGATTCCATTTCAGGTGGTCCAATCCCGCAACTCACTGTCCAAATATTATGTTTGTATAACATCCTTCACTTATGTACATAGGAGTCATTTCATTGAATCCTGACACAAAATTAAGAAGTGGAAAAGCAGTTTTGCTTTATTTTCCCAAGCAAACAAACCAAGAACAAATCTAAAGGAACCATGCAGAATCTCAACCTGCTTATATCGCAGCTAGGACTAGAACCCAAGGCTCAGGCCTTTGTCTTCCAGGGCTTGCTTCCCATGAGCTGACTCCAATCAATGCTTTCTGACACCTCTCTTCTAATACATCCTGCACAGTCTCACAAGCTTTACAACTTCTGACAGTCAGGCAAAGAAATATGGCAAGAAAAGGAACTGAAGAGCTGATTTCTTTTAAGAATAGTTAGAGGTTAATGACATGGACTGCTAAGCTCCGGGTCTGAGACCTCTCTCTAACATAAAACATTAGGCGAAGAGGAAAGCCTTCTTCTCAGAGCAGCCAGTGTTGAATTGGTGACACGGCTCTTTGTTCCAATGACTTCATTTCTGTGGTACCAAGCAAATAGCACCTGTGTGCTAAGCTCTATGAGGGATGTTGGTCCAGCTGAGTGACCTCTGTTGCCTTCCTGTTATTGAATTGCTGCCATAAAGGCTGAGTTTTCACTTTCCTGGCCATTATTTAGAAGCAAATCTGCCCAATGTGAAACGGTCGCTTGGGATATTTTGTAACCTTCCACAACAAATCTAATGATGTGACACTAAGACAAATTTTTAAAAGGCTTTCTCTAAAGCCTTTCTGTTTCTACTGAGCTGCCTGAGAACAAAGGGAAAAGAAAGTGTCTTGAATTCTTTGAGAGAACAACTGCTAATAGTCTATAGGTTATTATGAAATAAATGCATTAAAATAAGCAGATAGGAGGATACGTATGGGCTTTGAAACACAAATTACTGAGGCAAGTGAGGATAGGTGACATTAAAACAGGAGCTTATACTATAGAAGGAAGAAATAAGTGACTGAAGTCAACTGAAAAAAAACCAAACAAGAAGTCAGACATATTTCTAAAGAAAAATTACCCTGCCTGGTATAAAAACTTATGTGTTTGAGCCAACAACCTCAAATCCCTCCTTGGGTTGAGCTCTCAGGATTTTCCTCGTTCTTTCTTAACAACTGTCTACCTCAAGTCATTCCACTGCCTTTCTACCCACTTCTTCCTTTACGTTATCTGACTTCTTATTTTTTTTTTTTTTTCTTTTTCTGGCTTCTCATTCCCCTCTACTTCCAGCAATAAGACTAAGCAGATTATTATAATTTCATTATTGTTGTTTCCCCACCATCCTGACATTCTTTTCCAAAGCTCTCGGCTTTTATGGAGAACATAGCCAAATCCAATCAACAGATAGTTCTTGGCAGACTTACACGAAGGCATATTCAAACACAGTGCTGCTCAAGTTTTCTAAGGCCCTGGCTTTTGACCTGGCAAATCAGTGGACTAGAAAAAATAAGAAAAAGCTCTTTTATGCTCTCTGTTATTTAAATGTTTTATTTTCTTCCTGAAAGCCAGGAGGAAAATAACTTCGGGCATCCTGAAAGCTATTTCTCATTTGGGTGGCCTCCATTTTAATAAATTAGCATATCTGATTTTTACACAGGAACTTTTTTTAAGGAGCAATATAGGGCACCAGAGCTATCTGTCACTCTCAAATATTCATTATTTCCTCTTAGTGGTTTTCAATAACAAAAATAAGGTCATTGGAATAAAACTGCCTCATAAGAAAAAGATCCTTCACTTTGATTGTCGCAGCCCTGCCCCAGTGTGTTTATCTGTGATAAATGCCTTCTCTTTGTCTGGCATTATCTACCACAGAGAAATCAACTGTATGTAATTATTATAACCAGGGGATCTTTTCGGGTTGATATTTTGCAGAATGAATGACTGTCAAAATGAACTGACAGAGGACAATTAAAGAGTTCAGTTTCTGAGCTGCCCTTAAGAACCTGAGAATCTCACAGAAGAACATATGTTGATAATAAATAACCATTTTCCACTAGGTGTGTGTATGACCTTTAATCCTGATTTTTTTCCACTTCAGCAGACTAAGAAACGCCGAGCAGACTGGTAGAGCACACTTCCGAGGGTGTCCGTGGGCCGTGGCGGTGTGGCCGTGGCTACGTGGCTCACTCTCTCCTGTCTCGCTCTGCGGCTCCACCCCCGCTCGGCTTCCCAGCCCCCAAGCAGTGTGCTCGGCCACGCCCCTCTGCCGTGAGGCTGCCACCTGCTGACCATAGCCTGAACCTCCCGAAAACTGTGAGCGAAGGAAATCTTTCTTCCTTGAAGTAGCGCATGACAATGTATTATCCTCTGACAAAACTAAGCAAAAAAAGGGGATGCAAATGAAGGATCATTTTGTATCTGTAAATTTAAAATAGTTAGGATAGATATATAGCTACCGTCTCCTAATTCTATGAATAGAACAATTTGTTCTAATAGTGTTTGTTGACAGGATATCATGTCTGCATCTTGTACTATAAATAATTGGTGCCAGGGAGATAGCTCAGTGGAATAGGCACTTGTCCTGGCAAGTGCAAGGACCTGAGTTCAATCCCCGGTTCCGCAAAAAAATAAAATAAAAATAAAAATAAAATAAATAATTACTACGAAAAAAAAAAAAAAGAAGAAGAAGAAGAAGCACATGTCCCACAGTGTCTCTCAGTGACCAGACAGCTAACTGACATAGTGTGGGTCGACTTTGATATAATTGATATCATGGTCTCTGAAATTCAGGAGATTATTTTCTTACCTGGAAGCTACTCTAAGGAGATCTAGTAAAAAAATCAGAATTTTCCTACAATTTTATAAAAGTTTATTTGCTTTAATCTTGAGAAAACATTAAAAACCACAAGCTTTATTGAGGCTCTTCTCAGTGAGAACGTTTTTATTTCTATAGAAAATTTTGCTGTGGGCTGGCCAGATAGCTCAGCAGATTAAAGGGGCCAGGGATTCGATCCCCGTTGTGTCCTGTCAGTCCAGTCCCCAGGGCACACTGAGATAGTGATGGAGGCTGGGTATGGTGGTGCACGCCTGTAATCCCAGTACTTGGGAGGCTGAAAACAGAAGAATCACTACAAGTCTGATCTGTGTAGTGAGACCCTGTGGACCGTGTACTACATACATTAAAAAAGAAGAAGAAAAAGAAAATTTCACTGCATACTAAATTTTAGATTATCATAAATGAAAATTAGGTCAATGATCATAAAAATCAATGAAGATCTGAAAAATGGTATGAATAAGAGTACAGTAAATACTAGAATTGATTATTTAAGAACCTCATGCCCAAGGGCCAGCCAAATAGCTCAGCGGATTAAAGAGCCTGCAAGCAGGCTCAGGGGTTTGATCCCCAGGCCTGCTGTGTTGGCTCCGCCCCCAAGGCGAGCTGTGACGGCAGTTGAGACTGGGTGAAGTGGTGCACGCCTGTAATGTCAGCTCTGGGGAGGCTGCAAACAGGCAGATCGCTATGAATCTGATCTAGTAATGAGACCCTGCACACCTTGTAAACCTTTCCCTAAAAAATATGAAAAAAAAAGAACCTCATGACCAAAACTCCCAATAGCCTACATGACAGCCAGATAAATGTCCACCACTGGAGACTCATGGGACACTAATCTTTCGGAAAGAACACAAGTTATAGAGATGGCTTCTGTGTTAGTTGATACATTGTTTCAACTTGGCTAAATCAGCTCCAGCAGTGTGGGGGCCTCACCCTGCAGGTGGGCAGGGTCCAGGAATTGAGAAAGGCTTCCTGCCGCCCTGCCAGACTTCCTGCCGACCCGCCCCGCTTCCATGGAGAAGTCTCAGTCTTCCGAGGAGCTTGGACTTTGCGGTCTTGCCACTTTGAAGGAGCTCCGAACGTCACTGTGGAGCGTTGATCTGGAAGAGAGAGGCTTGATGGACGCCGCTGCAGCTGCTGCTCCTCCTCTGCTCTTCATTGTTTTCTGCTGCATGAACTGCTGTCCTTTGCCTTGGAGCCAGCGGAATATGGACTGAACCCTCCACTAACTGTGAGCTAAGTAAACCTTTCCTTCTTTCATTTTGAGTGTGGGGTATTTGTCCCAGCAACGAGTAACAAGTAACTAAGACAGCTTCGAAACACACAGAATTGATAAGGCACTAACCATGCTTACACCTCCCAGAGGCATTCAGGGTCATCCAGTTTCCTAGAAGACTCGGAGGTGCCCTGCTCCAGGACATGAGATGATGGCGCCACAGGGAAGAGGTGGTTTGATGTTCTACCTCCAGAAAGCCTTCATGACTTTTCAACAAAGAGACCCATGTCTCTTTGTTGCCTCATGATTCACAATTAGGTAGCTAATGCTAAATCAGAGATTTAGACTCAGACAAGTATGGATTAATTCTTGGTCCAGCACCACCTCAGTGAAATGCAGGCAGTTTTTGTAATATCCCTGAATCTTCTTTTCCTCTTTGCAAGTAAAATAATAATTAACAATAATACTCCTGGAGTTGTAATGATTAAAAAAGATAATACATATAAAACAGCACAGCAATTCTATCACACGTTTATTCTTGTTGTTGTTGCTGTTGTTATTATTATTATTATTATTATTATTATTATTATTACTGCCTGCTCTTCCATTCTCTTTTAATCCCAACCATCACATTCTTTAAATCCCCACCATTGCAAACAGCAATTTTAGAGATGGCCCTGCTAGGAAGAGCAGATAGCCAAGTGCTACCCTGAAGGTTTTAGTGAGCTGGCCTGAACTAGAAAACTAAAAAGAGGGGCTGGGGAGATGGCTGAGTGGAATAGCGCTTCCCTGGCAAGCCCAAGGGCCTGAGTTCAATTCCAGGTTCTGGAAAAAGGAAAAAAGAAAGGAAGGAAGGGAGAGAGAGAGAGGAAGAAAGAGAAAGAGAGAGAAAGAGAAAGAGAGAGAGAGAGAGAGGAGAGAGAGAGAGAGAGAGAGAGAGAGAGAGAGAGAGAGAGAGAAAACTGAAGAGATCAAATTGAAGCCACGCCTCAGTACCTAACTCAGATACAAGGCCCTGAAACAAGAGCTGTCACCTGGTTTACTTATTCCTGTGGTTGAGAAAACCAGTAGCAGCTGAGTGGCATTGGTGCTAGGGACACCATCCTTCACATCCCGCAGATATAAAAAGTTTTAAGTTCTTAAAAAACATATTTAGTACAGGGTCTCACTACACAGATCGGACTCGTAGTGATTCTCCTGTTTTCAGCCTCCCAAGCGCTGGGGTTATACACACGCACCACCATGCCCAGTCTCAGTCTGACTCAGCGCCCCCTGGGGGTGGGGCTGGCACAGCACATCGGGATTGAACCCTGGTTGCTGTGCATCGGGATTGAACCCTGGTTGCTGTGCCTGCCTATACAGATGATTTAGTCCCCTGGGCTATCTGGCTGGCCCTTAAAAGGTTAAATATTGAATTTCTTTAGCATTCTGTCTTACTCCCACCCATGAGGAGATGGGACAGACACAGCGAGTTTTCCTGCATCTGTATTAGTCTCCTAAGCCTGCTGCAGCAACTTAGAGTGGGCAGCTTAAACAACTGATACAGTCCTTCAATTCAGAGTGCTCAAACTCTAAGATCAAAGGGCTGGCAAAGCTGGTGAGCAGTGTTTTGAGTATCTCCCTAGTTCCTGGCCATCTGCTAGAAATCTCTGGTGTTTCTCAGATTGCAGTCACAGCACAGCAACATGCTCTCCCTGCCTGCAGGCTTGCATGGCAATCTCCCTGTGTATACTCTGTATCCAAATGTTTCCCTTCTAAAAGGGCACTAATCATGTCAGGTGTTAGGGGCCCACCCTACCCCAGTACTGTGACCTGCTGTCCACTGAACTAATTATACCTGAAATGAGCTTTCTTTCAAATAAGCCCATAATCCGATGTACAAGGCTTAGTACTTCAAATACAAATTTCAGAGGGCACAATCCCAGCCCATGACACGCTGTAAGCCAAATGAGAAAGTCTGTCATGACAACTAAAGATTTTTTACCTTGTCTTGTGTAGTTTAAAGGACTTTGGGTGCCTAAAATGCCTAAGATGGAGCCTGGAACAGTGTCCAGGGGGTGACAAAGTAATGTGGTTCTACTGTACCCTGTTGTTTTTCCACTGACATAGGATCAAAGGAAACTGCTTACAGTGGGAAAAAAGTCAGAGATAAACCCTCTGGGAGGCTAAGGCAGGGCAATTACTTATTCAAACCCAGCCTAAGTGACTTAGTAAGATCCTGACTCAAACCATAATAATAAAGAGCCAGAGACTGTAGCTCAGTTCAAAGGTCCTAGTGAAACCCTGAAGACTTAAAAACAAGCAAACTTAAACATTTAAAAATCACTAGGAGGGCCACAGACGCAGCAGCCTGAGGTCTGGAGGTGACAAGCCAGCCAGGGCAGGGTGCTCTCACAGAGAGGAACTCAGAAAAGTTCCAGAGCAACCCAGAGGGATCTCAGCATCTCAGCAAATGTCCAAACTCAAAAGTCAGCGTTGGAGGTCAGCCTCTGACCACAGGGGGCATCAGAGCAAGGCACCACAATTACAGCCAGTAAAGTTCCAGCCCCTAGGGTCCAACCGGGCCGCCACTCAGCACTGGAAAAGATGAGAAAGGGCCGGGGAGATGACTCAGTGGAATAAGTGCTTCCCTGGCAAGCGCAAGGGCCTGAGTTCAATTCCCGGTTCCATAAAAAAAAAAAAAAGAAAGAAAGAAAGAAATGAAATGAAAAGGTGAGAAGCAAAAGCAAAAAAGCCAGGCAGAAATCCCTTCTCAGCACAAGGGAGGACAGGGCTGGCTAAAGAGAGATGCTGAATAGGACTGAGTTTGAAACTTTGATATATTATTCTTCAGGAATTTTGAATTAACTAAAGTAGAACTGTCCTTCTGACTGGAAGAGAATGCAAAGCGTGATGCCTGCAGGTTTTCCTACAGAAGAGAAAATGCCTGCAGAACAAGTTTAGAAAAATGTGATACAAAAACATCATGGAAGAGAAGAGCTTTGAAGTCCCTCCTCAGCTCACCTGGGTACCTGGAGCTTCAAGCGTTGGAGGCAGGGTGGCGCCATCGTGCATAGGAACTCAGGGCTCGCAGTGCCTATGGTTCTCTAAACTACTTCCTCACTCGGTCTCAATTTCTCTATCAAAATAAATTCTCTGTCATACAGTGGTTGCAAGAATGAAAATTATCAGAATCAGCACAAAGCTACATCAAATAGGTAGACCTTACTACAAGCTTAATAAATCTAAGCAACGTCATGACATAAGCGGGGAAGGAATAGATCCTGCCTGTGATACAGACGAGGAGGAAAAAGCCACAGATCTGTCCTACCTAACGCTGCCCTTCAGGAGACTTGACCGGACATACTGACTGGAAGTTTGGTTTCAGTTTAAACAAAATCAGTTAGTTACAGGTAAGGGCTCGTTGAAGCAGTACACACACTATAAGTGCTGCATTCTGACAAGACTGATTTTGATTTAGACTTAAAAGCTTTATCTTCATGTGTAAATTCAAATCAGTACCAAGTGTTTTCCAACACACACACACACACACACACACACACACACACACACACACACACATACAGAGGCAGTTTGGGCTCCTTGTGCATTGGAAGTTCCGACATAGAGGCCATGTCTGTCCAATGAGGACATTAAAGCTTGAAGATCATTTGTTATCCTAATATACTGAAAATGACAGTGTCACTTAAAATGGAGTGAATTTTTCACCACTCAAAATATAACACTTCAAGTGTGCAATGCTTGCCTGCAGATCTTTGCAATGTCAACATTTCTGCCAGATCTGAATGTTCTTGGCTTAATTTTAAAGTGAAAACTGTTTTGCGCTGTGTGGACTCCTTTGTGTTTGCTGTGCCGCAGAACACGCCAGGGTTATCTAAACCCAAAATAGTTTGTAAGGACCAGAGCAAAACTTTGGCTTGCATTCAAATGAAACGGAACTATGAAATGCAGGAAATTTTGAGAACTGGGAGAAAATTCCCAGGTTATGTTATTTATTTTTATTTCTAGTCTGTTCTCTGTGCAAGTAATTAAATTAAACAGCTCCTTGTGCCTTGATTTACTGGAAATCACCTCTGTGAGTTTACCCACTAACAAGAGTCAATGCAGGGTAGTAGTGGCGGGCAGGGAAACATCCTCTGTTTTTCTGGATTTCATCTCAGCCAGGGTCAGTAATACCTTATAGATAAGTCCCTTTGAACAGGTGACTACGCAGAGGGTTACAGCTGCCTCTGTGTTCTTAAATAAACACCATGCACCTCATGTAAAAGATATGTTGTTTGACTTGAATTTTCCACGTGGTGAATTTGGACGTGTTCTTTATTTATTATATGATGTTTTGTACCTGTAGAAGAGCTGTTAATTTAACACAATGTTTGCATGATTACAGCACTAGAGACCATCTAGTCCCACTCTTTTACTTAAAAACATAGAATCGGATGCCCAGAAAATTCCCTTTCTCCCCTCACCCACTCTCATACACTAGATTGTGTGTGGTTTATGGGGTTTCCCAGCCTTGGAGTTCAGATCCTTTCTCTTTTGTCAGATGCCCTACCTATGCAAGCCGCTTCACTACTTAGCTGACTGCACGCTATGGGGACTCAAGTTGTAAGTCTTAATTTATCTGAGTTTGTTTTAGGATATATGTTCTACAACATTCTACTTTAAGTCAATCACTATGTATATCTATATTTGTTATTTGGAGGAATTGTGGACAAAAGTTTCTGTCTTTTTACCAGATTTACTTTAAAGAAAAAATTAATTCCATTTTCAAACTGTGTTTGTTCTCGCTATCCTATTTTAAATTTCCCTTGTCAAAAGGAGTTTTATTAAAAGGCTAAGAATACAAGTTGTCTGCCAGAAACTCCCTCCTTATCTTTGGTAAAAGGCCACCATTCCAGAGGTTCAGAAGGAAGTGGGGGGGAGGGTGGAAAAGGCCCAGAAAGGATACGTGGATCCCAAACATAATGAAGAGGAAGAGTACTGTAGGAGGGTCCATCGGCTGGACAACGCTGAGCAGCAGCACCCCAAAAAACAGATGCCAAAAGATGAGATCTATTCCAGGAGGCTTAGCTGAAACATAACAGGCTCAAGTCTCAACAAAGAGTCCTCAATCTGAAGAGCAGACCAGAGACATCAGAGGTACCAGAACTGAAGCCCCATGCATACGGAGACCTGGAACATTTCAGTAAGTGACCAATGCAGACTGACAGGAAGGGCCTCTCCTGGGTTTGGGGATGGGTCAAGGTCCTGGAAACTTCCCATAACACTTAGGAAAAGAGAACTGCAGTAGTTACTGCGATGGGACAATGGCAACAGAGGCTCCAGGTCAGATAGGAATTGCTTTAGGAAATAAAGATCTGTGTCTTGTACATCCAAGTTTGTAGACTAAAATTCATACTCATTATATGAAATAGGCTTTTTAATTTTAGTTGATGGATGACCTGCAGCTATTAGAACTGTGTTGGCCACTCCACACAATCTTACCAGATCTGATGAAGATGGCAAACTTCTGAGCAAGATACATGACTGAACCAGCAAGAATTTGTCATCCTTTTTGGGAAAGTGGGTTAAAAATTATTAACTGAAGACAGAATTAATGAAGAAACCCTCAGAAGAATCAAGTAGAGCAGTTTCTTGAAGTTGGTATCAAGTTCTAGAAAAAGTTAGATTTGATGATATCCTATTTTAAATGTCCCATAGGACCAGGGGACCGGGACGGTCTTCCACAATTTGAGAAGAAAGTATAGCTCATAATATACACCTAACTCTGAGATTCTTCACCTTGCTAGACTCCTCTTAGAAGGTCTAACCCTGTAGCAATGCTATACTGCTTTGAACATTGATTTTTCCTTCTGTATCAAAAGGTATCTCTTTTTTCCAGGATCCTACAAATTATCTGATTAGGGAACTGAATTTTATAATGTTGGCCTTGATTTAATCAATTAATTCTGTAAGATAAAATGCATATTTATATAGGGCTCTTTACTGTTTTAAGCTTTTATATACCTTTCAATAAGAATTTCAATAAGCACCATTTGAAAACACAAGAAATTAAACCAGAAATCTAATTCCAAATCCAAATGGTGCTCTCTAAATTCCAAATATGGTCTCAACAACATATTTAACCTCTCATTTTGCTATGACAAAGTGACACTGACATGCCTCCATCAAGGGATAAGAGTGATGGCATCTGCCTGGTCTTCTGAAATAGTCCCTGGGAACTATAATGCGAGGAAGTCAAACAGCCCCCTGGAAAGCCACGTCTAGCATTCCAACAGGAGCTGCAGCTGAGCGCCCAGGGCACAGCCAAGATGAATAGCTAGACATGCTACTGAGCAAGCCATCCGGTGATTCCAGCATACAGTTAATAAAAAATGGGCAGAGATAAGTGAATGATGCGGATTGATGAGCTAAATAATGCAGTGGGGTTACATCATTGAATTTCTTCATTTTAATGTTGCCATAGATCACTGAAATATCTTCAAATGTTAACCCATGAGTCACTATCCGCTTGCTTACCTCTTCAGAAAACTCTTAAAAATTTGAAGGAGTGAATAGCAACCTAGAAAGTTGGAGAAATATAACACTCTAGAGTGCTCTTAAGATTTGCTTGCTACCCATGAGAAGCTGGGAAGTACTGCTTCTTCTGTGAGATACAGGAAGAATACTGCAGCCCAGAAGTTAGAGATGTTTGGGCCTGAGAATTGCCAAACACAAATGTCTCTGCTACAAGGTAGGATGATAAATAGTTCTGATGCAAGAAGATTTTTAAAATTAAAAGCAAATGAGTTCTGAGAAACGCCTGCCTTGGAGGAAAA
The DNA here is from genome assembly GCF_000260255.1 of Octodon degus. NCBI lineage: Eukaryota > Metazoa > Chordata > Mammalia > Rodentia > Octodontidae > Octodon > Octodon degus. The sequence goes on along the minus strand of NW_004524581.1, from coordinate 994,747 downwards.
AAGCATCAATTAAAATAAATTGAGGGAGTGACAGACACAGACTTACAAAAATGACTTCCTAACTTCACTTCAACAGAAATTCTCACATCTAAAAGTTAGTGGTCCACAGGAATGGCAGACAAGATGGCAGGAGAAACATAATGGAATATTTTTGACACATGTAAGAGATATGACTAAACTTTACTAATATAATATCAATGGGAAAAAATATAAAATGGATTAAAATTTGTAAGAAAAACAGATTTCCGAATGAAAGAAAGAAAGAAAGAAAGAAAGAAAGAAAGAAAGAAAGAAAGAAAGAAAGAAAGAAAACTAGAGTTCCTCCAGGAAAATTCTTCCATGAGGGGAACCAGTTTAGTTTCTATCCCGGATCCTAGCATACTCTTTTCATTCCATACCTGCCAACTTGCAAGATTCTCATCCATTTTGCTTACAGTTTCAGTAGGCCACTGTCTTGCTCACTCTTCTCTCACTGCTGGGACAAATACCCGACACCCAAAATGACGGAAGGAAAGGTTTATTTAGCTCACAGTTGTGGGAGCTTTCAGTCCACACTCAGCTGGCTCCAAGACAGAGCGGCACATGGCAGAGGGCAACCTTTCATGGTGGTGGCAAAGAACAGAGAATTAAAGGAGGAGCAGCAGCAACAATGGCAACAGAGAGCAAGTCTGTGTCCCTTGAGTTGCATTCAGGCTATCCACACTAGGCTGGGTGTAGTACTCACACCCATAATCCCAGTGGATTATGAATTAATCACAAACTCTGGAAGTCCCTACCCCATGACTGCATGAGGTTTTAGGGGGACAACTAGACATGAACTACAAGATCCATCAAAATGAAAGCAGAGAATAAACAATCAAATGTGTTTTATACTCGAAATATTCAGCATCTGCCTTGTCATCTTTTTTTTTTAAATTTTTATTTGTGTGTGTGTGTGTGTGGCCAGCTCAGCCCACCAGGGGGCGGGGCTGGCTGGCATGTGGTGCTGGGGGATTGAACCGCGATCCCTGTGCTTTGCTAAGCTTGTTCTAAGTAGGTGCTTTAGACCATTCAGCCATCTCACCAGCCCCCTGCTTTGTCATCTTATACCTTCTGTGTTCTATGACTCCTTAAGGAACTCTGAAATAATAAAACTCTGAATAAGAGTTTTGTTGGAAAACCAGGCATGATGGTGCATGCCTGTAATCCCAGCACTAGGGAGGCTGAGACAGGATGATCACTATGAGTCCAAACTGAGTAGGGAGACCCTGTATCAAATAAAATAAAGTTTTGTTGGAGAGCACACATTTTCTGATTCAGGCTCTACCATCCAATAAATAGGAGTGAAAGGGCAACTGCAATTATCAAACTTTATCTACAAATAAATTAGTCTTTTCCATTTCAGGTTATAAAGTTCTGAACAATGGAACAGCTTGTGGTAGTGTTTATTTCCATAAAGCCTCAGCTACCTTATAATCTTATAACAACAATGGGTTGTTTGGCTGAATGTTAATGAAACTGAATATTGAAAAAAGTTGGAACCGCTCAGTGTACTGAGCATATCAATCTGGACCCATTAAGGAAAGTTCTCTGCTCCATCCCTCGCTACACCTTCGCATTCCTAAGTGCAACCCCATGAGGAGACTTCGAGTGCAACACATTGCTGAAAATCCTGGTGACTAAGTGGCGCGAGATTGGGGTGACTTCAGGGCTGTGATCCCAGTGCCTTCCAATTTACAGTCTTTGAACAAGCTGCTCATATTGCCATGAGATACCTTGAGCTATTTTGAGAGTACAGGACGCACTCTGAAGGGTTGAGTGAAGATCTGTGAATAAAACTCCAGGGTGTCTCTGGAGTTTATACGGCATAACTTAGAAATGTCATGCTGCAGCTTCTTCTCCCCTGTCATGAAGCTTTGAGGGCAGGAGTTTGTCTGTTTGATTCACTGATGTATCTCAAGTATCCAGTGCCTGGCACATAGTAGGTGCTTTGAAAAATTGTTAAATGACATATTTAGAGTCAATATCTCTTAGAGACCCTGTTTTCAATTATTTTGGTTGTTTGGCTATATACCCACAAGAGAAACTGCTACATCATATAATATCTATTTTAATTCTGTTTTAGAAGAACTGCCATACTGTTTGCACTGTTGCTAGAATATTTAACATCTATATCCCAAACAATAAACAAACCTTTCAATGCCTCCATAGTTCTCGTCATCCTCTGGCTTTTTGACAGCAGGTATCCTATGGATGGAAGATGACGTCTCACTGTGGCTTTGATTTGTATTTCTCTGTTCTGATATTGAACATCTCACAGATCTTTTGTCTATACTCTCGGAGGAGAATTACCTCTTCAAATCCTTTGCCCATTTTTGTTTATTTTTGTTATTGTTGAGTTTTAGAAGTCCTCTGGCTATTCTGTAATTCTGAGTTCAAGAAATCTCTTGTCAGATATGTGACTTTTAAATATATTCTACTACTCTTTTTTTTGCAGAACCAGGGATTGAACTCAGACCCTTGTGCTTGCCAGGGAAGCACTTATTCTACTGAGCCATCTCCCCGGCCCCTTTTCTCCCATTCTGAAGGGTGTCTTTGCATTCTGCTTATATTATCTTTTGATGTATAATTTTTAAACTTTCACGAAGCTCAGTTTGTGTATCTTTTCCTTTCTGTGGCTCTGCCTTGATGCTGTGATCAAGATACCACCATGAAATCCAACATTAAGTAGCTTTTTCCCTGTTTTCTTTTAAGCGTTCTATGTTGTAGGTCTTGTATTTAGGTCCTTGGGCCACTTCACTCAAGTTTTGCACAAGGGTGTGAGAAGAGCTCAGCGTCATTATTTTGCATATGAATAGCCATCTTTCCAAGCACATTTGTTGAAAAGACTGTCTTTGCCCTATAACATGGTTTTGGCCACACTGTTGAAAACATTTGCTCATATATGCCATAGTTTATTTCTGGGTCCCTGCTCTACTCCGTCACTCCCTGTGTCAGTCTTTATGCTAGAGGCACAATATTCTTATCACTCTTTCTCTATTTTTATTACATAAAATCATGAGTACAGCCTTAGATCGTGATATTTTATTTGGCCCTTTTCCGTTTCGTCCATAGCACTTGTCCTTCCATGAGGAAGGGGAATTGTGTAGGGAAATGAGCTGGAAATCAGTGAGTCTTATTAAAAATTTTGATAACCATAGCTTTAGTAGCTGAAAGGAACATGGAACAAAAACTGTTTCTCTGCATTTAAGTCTAATATCTTACTAGTGTGTGCACTAATGTAATTTTAAAGTTATACAATCTTTGCATTCTAGAGTCTACAATGACAAGAAAGACTGCTAATATCCAGGCTTTTCACCAATTATCTCTTTTGTAAACCTCTGCCCCACTTTTCTAGCCTGCTCTTTCTGCTGTGCATCCAACCACCCATAGACTGAATGCTTTGAAACTGTGGGTTAAAACAAACCTTTCACTGGCCATGGTGGTGCGTACCCATAATCCCAGCACTCAGGAGGCTGAGGCAGGAGAATTGCCATGAGTTCCAAGCTACTCTAGGCTACGTAGTGAGTTCAAAACAAGCCAGTACTGCCGAGTGACACCGTCTCAAAAACTGCAACTTTTTAAATTAAAAAAAAAAATTTAAGTCACAAACGTCAGGCATTTTGTTCTAGCAATGGAAGAAACCAATACATGGGGGAATCAGCAGGGAGCACTGCATAAAGCTGTTCAAGTCATTTTTCTGATGGAGTCCAAGAGATAGGCTTATGAAAAGTCAGATTTTAAAAATCTTGCAAAAATTATAAAAATACACATAGCACAGAATCTCAGGTGCTACTTTGTAGAAAGGACAAATGGCAAGTTTAATACAAACACACAGGAGGAGTTCTTGTCTCGTTGAGGAAGGCGTCTACCATATATGCTTTCGAGCAGGATCCTGAGTAAGAAAGAGAACAAGTCAGGGTCAGCTAGAGCTTCACTTTTCTCTCCTTCATAGAGCAGTGGTTAGAATTAATGAAACAAACCAGAAAAAATCACAATGCCCTGTGCAGAGGTAATACGTAAATACTGCCCAAGGTACTGCCACCAACCTTTGTACTTTGTTTAAAAATAAATGACATACAGGAGAAGCAGAGAAATAGTTTTTAATTATCACAGAGATGGCAAAATCTGTGGTTATACTCTAGTCAGCCATTGGAATCCAAAATATGCACTGCATTTTTGTCAGAAAAAAAGAATAATTTTATCAAATCATAATAACAAAAGTTTCATTACAGTGACACAGCCTAAAAGCAAGATAGAGCCACTGGAAGAGAAGGGACCCAGAGGAAAATGAGTGTTGAAACTCGCAGGTACAACTGCGGAGGCAGAGTACTGAAGGGGGTGCAGCATGGGGTTTTCATGATTCCCTGCAAAGTGAGGAAGGGGCTTCCGGGCACACTGAGCTCAAAACAAATACTCCCAACCCTCTTCAGGAATATTTGATGTCCAATGAAAGGCATTCAGCTAAATGGGTCTACTACATGATTACAGGGTTGAAATAATTCGGTTTGGGGAAGTATGTATGTGTCTCCCCCACATACACAGAAGCAGCACTGTGCCCGAGGCCCCCAGGAGGCTGTCCTCATGTGCTCCCCGTAAGGAAGGTGCTCTGATCCCCCAGTGTCCCCCCCGCCCACCAAGAGACTGAATCAGGAATCACAGCACTTCGATCACGGGCACTTAGCGCAGGCCCCTGAAAGACTCGCTTCCTCAGCCCACTTCCGAGAGCTCTTCAACAACTGCATCCAACTGAAATTTGTTTCCCAGGTCCTAACACAGGCCCCCAGAAAACTGTACACATTCATTGAAATATTTACTGAACTACGATGACCCAAAATAGAACTAAGTTTGAGGCTCAGAAATGCTCAACTTCAGGTTAAGGATGATCCTCTCTCCCCAATCTATGACTAGAATGGCTAATTTAACAAGAAAATGAAATGTCTGCTACAGTGGTCTCAGAAACCATAAAACATTCTGAACATAGTGGGATTTAAACAATGACTTGACCAAGACATAGTGAACAATAATGCTTAAGAAATGCAGCTTGCAAATCTTGCAAGAGCCTGACAGAACAATTTAAGTGAAACCTGAAATTTAATTTTTACAGCTAAGTAAAGGCATTATCAGCCTTAAAAACTTCTCTAATAAGGGTTGGAAGAAAAGTGTTTCCTTGTTTAAAACTTATTTTGTTGGAAGACTGTTCCGTCACCAGATGGGTGTTATTTTGCTAGATTACTTAGTGATGGCTTTGCAGAGTCCAGAGCACACAGGGTGGGAAATTACCGCAAGGTCCTCCCTACCATATAATAATCACAGTCACTCCTGCTGCAGGTCCTCGGATTTATATTGCTGGAAAAACAGGAAGTGCAGCAGCCAAATATTCCAACTCAGCCTTTGTTTATTTTTAGCCCAGAGCCACATCTAAATCTGACTACAGAGTCAGAATTGCAGGATCAAACAAGTGAGCCTGAGGTCAAAGACCATCTCTCCCCGCGCTGTATCTCTGTTGCCTCCACCGCCTTCGTGAAGATGGGCAGAAAGACCAAAGGGACCAGGGCCACCCGCAGTGCGGCTGCATCCCACACCACAGGCAGTGCCGCCAAGGCATGAGACTTAAATAAAAATATTTTCAAGATAATTTTTCCCTACAGAAGCCCTGTTTTGTACTGCTGGGGTTTGATGACTATAAGTACCCTTAAAGCATGATTATCCTCATAGAAGTATAGACAACGCCGTCTTACAGGGGCTGACATCATGAGAAACTGACAGAGCCCTTTGAGGCATCCGTGGGAGAGGAAAAGAAAGCTGGACCATCATGGGCTTCTAGGAGGCAGAGACACTGTTCCATCAACAGGGGTCAATAAGCCTACAGCCCTATGTGCTCCCGTCAGGAGGCGAGAGCCACAGGGCAGGAGAGAAGCTGTACCAAGGTCCACAAACATGACGCTGCGGACCCCAACTAATTATACCAGCCACGTTCACGGCCAGGAGAAGTTAAGAGTTTTCATT
>NW_004524581.1:930760-988568 GCF_000260255.1 Octodon degus | reverse complement strand
GTGGTGCTGGGGGATTGAACCATGGTCCCTGTGCTTTGCTAAGCTTGTTCTAAGTAGGTGCTTTAGACCACTGAGCCATCTCACCAGCCCCTCCTTTGTATTTCGAAGACACTTGTGTTCCAAAATTTGGATTTTGTTGTTTTTCAAATAGCCTCCTCTGTACATTACAAACACTATTTTTCTTTAACCCAGAAAACAGATTAGAACCACCAAGATGATTTAAAACAAATACACAATAGACTATATTATTGCCAAATGACTCAACTCATCTAATGGAATAATCCAGACAAACGAAAGGTTGCCCTTTGTAACTGAACCTGTTTTGTTATACATGTTATGTTCTACACTCTAACATAAATATTGTTTCCTTATTAGGCTTACATTATTGGTTCTTGTTTAAAAGTTTTACAAGAAAAAAAAACACTGACTGAAAAGCCCTCCACTGACATCGCCTCCTTGGGCTACAAGCCAAATTCCTTAACACCGTCTGCAGGTCCAGGGCTGGTGGGAACAGCAGTGGCTGCAAAGGCTGCGTCTAACCTCAGTACCGGCAAGCCCCTCCAAGGCATTTTCCATATCTAAATCATCGCATTCTCGCAGTTACTCCGTGAGGCAAATACTACTAGAAACCTATTTTTTGCAGATGAAAAAATAAGTAGAAAAACTGCTGTACCCTGAGGCCTGGCCCTCCCGCCTCTTGGTCCCTGATGCTAACTGTGGTTCCTCTGCGACCCCGGGGATGAGCCCCCCAGGCCTCTGGAAGCCCAGGGCATGCGGGTGCCTTCTTACCTGCAGTGTTCTCCAGCAGCGAGCTCAGCATTCCCGGCTTCCCGCCAATTTCTCTCCTGGGATGGCCTTTTGCATGTGTTCTTCCTTCTGTCTAAAATGTTCTTCTCGTTGTTACACAACTTATTTCCCATTCTTTTTAGGTTTAGTTGGTTTAAACACCATCTCAGAAAATGGTGGATCTCCAGCGGTCCCACTTAAAGTAGACTTTCCCTCCCTTTTATTTTCTGTAACTGCCTCTTTTTACTATCCCAGAACTCGGCACCATTTGAAACCACCACCGAGGGACTCCTGTCCCCCAGGGCCTAGAATGATGGTGCAAAGTGGGCACTGCACAAATAACAACGGGGTGAAGGAACAGTGCCTCAAATATGTTTAGCAATGAGCGTTTTAATTCCAAATGTTGGCATGATCTCAGTCACTGTTTTTTAGTATACACAGATGGATAGAATACACGGGTCTCAAAGGAGGCAGCAAGGGCTGGCGAGACAGCTCAGCAGGCTAAGATCCTGCTTCGGCAAGCGCGGGGACCGCGGTTCGATCCCTGGCTCCACATGCCACACCGGCCCTGCCCCCGGGAGCGCTGAGCTGGAGACCAAGTCCAGGCGTGGGGGCGCATGCGTGTAATCCCAGCACTGGGGGAGGCTGAAAGCAGGAGGATCACTACTAGTCCGAGTTGCGTAGTGAGACCCTGCACCGAGAGAAAGAAAGAAAGAAAGAAAGAGATGGCAGTACACTCCAGAAGGGCGCAACTAGAGAGGAAACAACTACTTCGTAGGGCAGTGGGAGGGGAGTGGAAGCCCAGGCTTTGATAAATGCTCATAGATCCCTGTTGGAATAGTCTCCAATCTTAAAATGCTAAGATTCTACTATTCTAGGCTGGCTATCAATGGATCCTTAAATGTCAGCACTCACTGCTCCTCCTAAAGTAGCTCAGTACAAAACCATCAGAGCACTCTCTTGAAAAGGTGTTCCTGAGCTAGTTGGAAACACCGTTTTCACTCCTAACCTGCCATCTCCATCTGACTCCACCCATTGCTTTTGCTCAAATACACAACTAGCTCTCCCTGTCCCACGACTCAGGAAAGAAATCGCCTTTGTAATTTTATTTTTACTTTTATTTTTAATTTTTATTTATTTTATTTATTTATTCTTATATTTTAGGGGAAGGGTCTACAAGGTGTTCAGGGCCACAGTACTAGATCGGACTCATAGTGATCCACCTGTTTACAGCCTCCCAAGGGCTGGGATTATAGGTGTGCACCACCATGCCCAGTCTCAACTGCCCTCTCAGCACGCCCCCAGGGGTGGGGGGCCGGCACAGTAGAGACAGCATGGCAGGGCCGGGAATCGAATCCCTGGCTCCTGAGCCTGCTTGCAAGTGCTTTAATCCACTGAGCTATTTGGCTGGCCCCGCCTTTGTAATTTTACACTTTTTCCTAAGTGACCATTAATCCTTCATTGAAAAAAAATAGGGTTTAAAAATAAAAGTAGGCACTTGAATGTATTTATGGACATAAATGAATAAAATGCAATTACATTTCCTAGCCGACTCATGGATTACTTAGAGACAGCTCCTAAGTCTTTTCAAAATGCTTCCACGAGGTCACTTTTAATTATGCAGTTTGTTTTAAGGTTTCTCTATTAAGTCTCAATTAAGCAGCTATTTACTAGTTCAGGGGTCTCTGGTGTGGGTGAATGTGTCCCACCTCAGAGAAAATATCCTGTGTCTGGAGATCTGTTCTCACATCGAGTGGTAGAGTTCAAGATGCTGCTAATATTCTGGTGTACAAAAACAGCACCCTATGCACACACACACACACACACACACACACACACACACACACCAGAATTATTTGACCCAAAATATACATGATTCCCAGGTAGACAATCATTTTACTCAAAATTCTCAGTGGGGGGCAGACTGCCCTCTTGTGGGAATTTTATAAAGTTGCATGTGGTTCGTCCTTAGCACCACATTGTGACCTCACAGAATTCCACACACAGGGGCACTTCAGAGACAACAGTAGGAAGCTGTGGGTAACATCATAGTCTATTATACCATGTAGAGAGAGTTCCAGTGCAGCCTATTAATTTGTCCAATTAGTAAAGAAAGATTTACTCTACAACACATATACAATTTCACCCCTCTCCACAGGCTATTTAGACAGAAGAAAAATTTGTGCATAATTAAGCCTCAAACTTATATCTGCTTCACAAGAAATCAAAGTATTTATTATTGCTTGGTTTCAAATTTCATTAAGTTTACTTAGAATGCCATTTCCATGTAAATTAAAGAAAGTGGTACTTTATTATAAAGTAGCAACTACACAGAGAGTCACAATTTCGGAAAAATTGAGTCACTTGAGAGAAATGCTGGTGGCAGTGGAGCAACCAGTAAAACACAGGAGTAACGGCACATGTTTTCCGTTGTTGCATAAAATTATTCTAGGAAGAAAAACAAGTAATCCCCATCTTCAACTTACTATGTAGTTCTTTTCTTGTGGCCAACTCCAACTTGGACAGTTCGAGTGCTTACACATTAAAATACCTCTTGCTTCACTGTACAATGTTTTCCTTTGCTTTTAAATATATACTTAGGATACTACACACTCATACACACCTACACACAATCAGGTGTGCAGATGGGTCATATTATCAGGGACTTCTCTTCAGGATAAGCGGGAAGCATGAGGATATACTTGGTTCACAAAGGAAAGTATTTGCATATCACTGTTCCTGTCCATCATCGCTGTTTGAAATCTTGACTCCAGCAGAAGAACCAATCTTTACAGCATCTTGCTTTCTACAAATATAACTGAGATGTCATTGATATCCTCCCCCAAAGAACTGATTAAAGAGATTTTATATGGAGCCTATGACTCATCTTGGGAAGTAGAATTCACTTTTCTGCCTCAATACAACTTGGTACCAAAGAAGGTCATAGAAAATTCCCAGAAGACAGGGGCCAATTAGTCTTCAAAAGGAATCACACTCTGCTGACCCTTCTCACTGCTGATGGCAGGTGGACACTTCCAGTAAAGTTTCTATAAAAAACACAAAAGCACAATCGTAAGGAGAATGGAAAATGATACATCTATCTTGATGGTGTGAGAGTTTGGACTAATTTTCATTTCAAAAAATCCTTAATGAGTCATATTGAACAATATACCCTTAAATAAATTATCTAGAAGACTAAGCCTATTCTTAAAAGTGTGGAATTTTTTTTTTTTTTTTTTTTGGTTGGGGGAATGGTCTACAGGGTGTTCAAGGTCTCACTACTAGATCGGACTCAGAGTCGTACTGATCCGCCTGTTTACAGCCTCCCTAGAGCTGGGATTACAAACGCGTGCCACCGCTCCCAGTCTCAACTGCCATCTCAACATGAAAAATCTGGATTTCAAACACATCTTTATGAATTACTTACACCCCCAAAGAAATCTCTGTGTATTATTATAAATGTATACATTTGCACATGATAACTGTGTATTTATTTCCCTTATTACATAATTTGTTTTACATAGAGCTAAATTTTTGATAAGGCTGTTTGACTATGTCATATTTTAAACTCTTCTTAAAATGCTTAAGGTTTAAATTCTCAGTGGTATGATAGTGTAGAAATTGCCACCTTAACCAAACCCGCTAGTTAGGTTGTAAAGAATGAGCATACTTTAGCTTGGCACAGAGATGGGTGAACTTTTGAAATTGTACTTTTAAGAACATAAAATAAGATGACTTCAAAACAGTTTATATTCAAATATAATCCTACTATTTTTAAATGCCTAATTTTAATTTATTGATGCACTTAAAGCTTTTTTAAATTAGTTTGTATTTTTTCATGGCTTATGACCAAAAAAAAAAAAAATCTGTCTTTATCATAATGTGTCCATTTGAGGTTTTTTCTACTTGTTCTTTATAACCCTAAAAGAACAATTTAACAAAATCATAGGGAAGTAAAGTGTTGAAATTACAGCACAAAAGTTTCCTTTCCTCTAAAATTATAGGTAAGAAAACTACAGGCTACAGAAATGAAAATCACTGGTTGTCTCCATTTTAAGCCAAATTTTACTTTCTTGTACAACTCACATGAAGAAAAAAAAAAGAAAAACACCATAAACCACCAGAGATCCACGACATTTCCGGGAGCCACTAGGGACTAACACTTCATCGGAGCCAAGGACTATCAGTCAGCATAACATCCTCTGGAAATAAGAAAAGGGAAAGGGCAGAAGGAAAGGCCAGGTGAGGAAGTCTCCACAAAGCCTCCCCAAAATCTGCCAATGCCTTTCACTCTTGTCACAATCTCCCCACGTCACTTTCCCATGGGGCTCAGCAGACTCCAGAAGTCACAGCTCTACATTTCAGGCTTGAGAAAAGATAAATCCACATGGTTTAAGGTAATGAGTTAAATACAGGTTTCCCAAAACTCAAATCCACCGAAACCTATAAATGTGACCTTCTGTGGAAACAGCCTTTACAATGTAATCAAGATGAGGTCAGGGCCAGCGAGCTAGATCAGCAGACTAAGGGCCTGCGTAGGAAGCACAGGGACCAGGATTCCATCCCTGGCACAACACGCCCCACTGGCCCTGCCCTGGAGCGTGCTGAGCAGCCACAGGGACCAGGCGTGGTGATGCACACCTATAATCCCAGCGCTGGGGAGGCTAAAAACAGGAAGATCACTGCACGTCGGAGCTGCATAGTGAGACCCTGTACCAAATACATAAAATTAAAAGAAAAAAGGTGCAGCAGTCCAGATTAGACTGGACCCTACATGTAACAACTGGTAGTCTCATCAAGACAAGGAGAGTTAGACACAGCCACTCATAGGAGGTAGGCAGCCACAAGAAACCAAGGCAGAGACTGCAGTGATGTGGGCACAAGTCATGGGACACAAGATTGCCAGCAGCCGCCAGAAGCTAGGAAGAAGCAAGAAAAAAAATCTGTCTTAAAAGTCTTCAAGGACAACAGAGTCCTGCTGTATCTTGAATTTGAGCTTCTGGTGTACAGAATTGTGAGCATATGTCTGTTATTTCAAGCCACTCCACTCATATAAATTAGTTCCTATAGCCCCAGGACACCTTTTGGGATATACCTACAAATGTTCTCTCAGGAGGCCAGTCAAGTTTTCTGGTCCCAAATTTTCCAAAGTCCATCACGAAAGAATCTTTTGAAATAGGGCTTAGGAATCTTCATAGAAACAAGCGGCCCCAAGAAATTTTTATGCACACGAAAGCTTGGGAAATGGTCGGAGGGTTTTCACAGTACCCAGTTTCTTGCCATTTTTCCCTATGCGCCTGTTGTGGATTATCATGTGGTACAGTGTGGGAGCCACAGACCAAGACAATCCTGTCCCCATGAACCTCAAGACAAGTGATTTCCAAGCACATGAAATTACAACTCTGGGAGGCATTATGTAGCTACCACGGGATTACTGACAGAACAAATAAATTCATGCAAATAAGGCATCTTGCATAGAGGAAGAAATTAATGCTGCATTAGTGTTTATTTTCCCATTTTATCTCAATAAAAAATTTTCTTTACAAGTGTGGGTGAACTAAACCACTCAGGGCTTTCACAGTGAGCTACCTATATTCTCAGTCCTTTGTATGGTTTATTTTAAGGTAGGGTCTGTGCTAAATTGTCTAAACTGGGCTCAAACTCATGATCCCCCTACCTCAGCCTCAAGAGCACTGGGATTATAGGTGAGTACCACAACACCTGCCTTGAACTCAAGTTCTTGTTGTGCTATATTTACTTGGAAGCAAATTTGAGTGCCCAATAGGAAAACTATAAAAGCAACAGCTATTATTTGCTGCACCCTCATCAGTCTTCTGCACATTACCAGGTTTAAGCAGGCCTTTTTATTTCACTTTACAGAGGGAAAACTGGAGCCCAAAGACATTACACACCATGACTAAGATTAGAAGCTTGAAGCCCAGGTCAGCCTCATTATATAGCCCCACCTCTTAGGGGCCTTATGTTATTCAGCTGTGCATGTGTATTGTCTGGAAGGGAAAGGAATACCAAAGTAGTTCCTCTCGACTCTCCTAGGTAATGAGTTCATCATTGATATAATCCATGGTAATGTAGCATTAGCATGTTAGTTTGCATTACTGTGTATAATCACACCTATTTTATATGTAAGACTTAGATGGCAAAAGGAAAAAAAAGATGCAAGGAAAAATCCCTGGGCTACTCCTTGTAGTGGATTTCCAACTGGTGGTCAACTTACACACCCAGCTAAATTAAACTAGCGTGGTGCTGGGTGTGGGAGGCCCACCTGAGGGTTGTTGCTAGCAGCAGAAAGGCAGAACAGGAGAAGCTGCTGAAATGCGGTTAGCAATGCTGTTTGGAGAAGCTTTTGGAGCTGTTGGAGTCTGCTAGTTCTCTTGGGCTGTTCTGCTGGAGGACATTTTCACATTGGCTTTCTCAATAAGCTTTGGAGAAACTTGGGTCCTTACCCTGAGCATCGATTCCCGGCTCTAAAGGGGAAGATGGTACACTGCTCAGCCTCATGGAGAAGCTTGTCACATTGGCCTTCCTGATGGGAGCTCGGCTTTCCTCACCACTGGAGGAGCTCAGGACCTCACTGTTGCTGAGGATGGATGTGGTACTTTGGGGGGAGCTCTTGTGCTTACTACGAATGTTGCTTCCTAGGTCCAGTTCAGATCTCTCAGCCTGCTAGCGCAGATCCTTCATCCCACTGGCATAGACTTTCTAGCTTTCACTACTGACCTTTGGGCCTGCAGTGAAATGGACCTGCAGGAGACTTTGTTGTGGGCTCTAGGACCTGTGGGAGGCCTTGTTATGAGCACTAGGCTTCCAGCTGGACTCATGCAGGCTATTAGGACCTCAGCCCTCAGCTGGAATCTTGAGTGTTTGTGTGTGTGTGGACAGATAGCCTCCACTCTTTGTATGTTATTCTTTGGGTGATTCCTTCTAAACTAATATTATAAAATGTGTCCTGGATTATATTGTTTCCTATGGGGGAAAAAAAAACCAAACCATGAAACCCCTTGTTAGTTAATGATTTCTAAAAGACCAGCAGCACCAGTGCTACTTGAGACATCATTATAGTTGCAGAGTCTTGGACTCTTGCCCTGCAAAAACAGAGTCTGCGCTTAATAAGACTGCACAGGTATTCCATATGCAAATTAGGGTTGAAAAGACATCTGTTTACACAGCAGAGCAAGCCCGAAGCTGCAGAGGGGACCCAGCAAGCTAACTCTATCACTATAATAGAGAGGCTGTGGTTAATTTTTCAAGAACAGAAAAATCTGTACTATGCTGTGTGTGAGCAAGGAGGTAAAAACACGTGTAGGAAGCAAGCTGAGGCGATTCTGTTGTTGAGAATGAAAGGAAACGAGGCCTAACTAGGGCTTTGTGAGAGCACCATCTGTGATTGAGAAAGTGATCTGAAAATAGGATCAGAGCTATTTCAATGAGCAAAATTAGATTCCAGAATGGAGTTAGAAATATGGGATACACACCCAGGGGCCCAGTCCTAGTACAGAGCTGAAAGGACCTTGTATCTCTGGTGAATGGAGTCAGCAAATAATGACAGTGACAGCTACCATTCATGGAGTCAACCCTGTGCGGCTCTAGGCTCTGTGACGCACATGAGCTCATCCAATCCTCTGACAACCTTGGAGTTTTTTAAATAACTGAAGAAGCAGGGGTTAGTTCTATTTGTGCAAGACAGTATCAGGCTAGTTAGAAACTGGTTTGGGGTCTCCAAAATCCTTGAGATCTCTTCTACCTACTAGCTGAATCGACAAATCAACCTTCCCTGGGAGAATTAGTATCTAGAATGACATTTTCCCACAAGGAAAACCTCAACTGCAGTAAAAATCAGTCTCTAAACTGCAAGTAGGGCCTACACTTGATGCTGAGGTGGAGATCGGGCATGTGAGGGAAGCTTCAATGGAAGCCCACTGCATACCGGCCACGGTGTGGAGCAGGCAGCCCTCTGCACGGCTGCCACGGCTGCAGGGGCCACGACCCCGAGCTCCGACTCGCAACACTGCCAGGAGGGCACAGTTCCATTTATGAGGACTGAACAATGATCAGACACCAAGTGGTGGAGGGAGCAAAGCTTCAGGAAAGAAGAGGCCCCCGCGCTGACAGAAGAGCCGCAAATGCCCCTCAGCGTGACTGTGCTAGCGTGGCTGTGCTGGCGTGGCTGTGCTGGTGTGGCTGTGCTAGCGTGGCTGTGCTGGCATTGCTGGAGGGAGCGACCTCGCCCTGGGAGCCTTCGTCCTTCTCTGAGTCCTGACACAGCTGGTCCATTCAGGGTTCCTGCCTCATCGTCACCACTGTGGGGGGCTCCATTTAAATCCAGAACTCCTGAAAAGCAATTCTTCTAAGAAACTCATTCACAGAGTCTTTGGTGGATGGCAACAAATTTTGTAACAAGGAACTTCTTGTGTCTTGGTTCCCCCAAGCCAAATCATATGCATTTTACATTTGATTAAAGCACCAGACATTTGGTTGTTGGCTTGATTTGTCTGTCATTATTGCTTTGTGAATCAAAGGGGTCAAACAAAGGTATCCCCTAAAATCTTTTCCAACCGTGAAGTTCTACGGTAGGTTAATGATAAGAAGAAGTTTACCAAAAGCCTCTAACATTTTCTAAAGCTTCCACTGTTAGACAATGGCAAGCACTTTGCACTCATTCCATTATTCCACAAATAAGTATGGAGCACACAAAGCCATATGGGAAGGAGGGGTCATTGGTCCCATTTCACAGATGTGGAAATCAACTCAGAGACTTAAAGTCTTTTGCCTGAAGTCACAGCCATATGTAAAGAAGCCCAATTCAACAGCAAGCATGTGACTCCCAAGCGGTAGTCCGACCGATTGCAACCCACTCACAGGTTACCATCTAGGAGACTGGGCTGGCGTTCCTGAGGTCACACTTCTTACTTTCCCCCAGAAGTATACTTCTTACTTGAATTTCAAAATTATCTTTAATATGATTGGATTATAATGCAACTAAATATTTATAAATATACCTTCCAGTATATCTAGCCCAGTACCCAATATCTTTATGTTGGCAAGGGGAAAAAATAAGAAGAGAGAGAAAGTAATGAAAGGAAGGAAGGAAGGAAAAAAGGTAGGAAGGAAGAAGAAAGGCAAGGAAGGCAAGCCCTCATGAAAGTTGCCATCCTATAAAAAGTAAGCTCTGCTGAGTGGTTCTAGCACCATATATGTCCAAATCTTCCCACTGGCTTTTTAGAATGATGTAGTGGAGAGACTTGGAATTTGTTATATTCCCAAGTGGGACCAACTTGCTCAGAGCCCTTTAGGAATCAAAATTTTATTGTGACAAAAAGAAAAACAAATCATTGAAATCCCTAAAGAAGGACTTCAGTTGTTTTATAAAAAAATATATACAATTTTATCCTTATCTTTATAGATATTTTGGTGTTAGTCAGCTTATAAAACATACACACATGTAAACATCAAGCCAAATGCAGAACATGAGCTTTATAAACATAAAGTATACAATGACATATAAGCATTCCCTCAAAAAAACTGTTCTTCTGAATGCAATTCAACTGTAAAAAATAAATAAGAACCTCAGCTTTTTCCTTTTCCCTTCTGTTATAGTTAGTGTTTGATTTTTTAAAAATTCCTCCTATCTTTGATGGACAAAATTAATTATATTGATGCCCTCAGAATACTTTCTCTTTTTAATAGAAAAGTTGTAAGTCCTTTATCTCACATATAAATACATGTATTCTCATGGAAACTAAAAGAGTCCCACAGAAAATGAACAACTCTTTTGACCCCAGTGCTTTCACTTTGGGGTATTCATCTCATCTCAGACTATAACATTGTCACTGCTTGCAGGAAAACAAATAACAATAACTATTGATTAATAAGATGAGGTACACAAACACTATGGCATATAATATTACATAGCTATTGAAAGATCAACATGGGGGGCTGGTGAGATGGCTCGGTGGTCTAAAGCACCTACTTAGAACAAGCTTAGCAAAGCACAGGGACCATGGTTCAATCCCCCAGCACCGCATGCCAGCCAGCCCCGCCCCTTGGTGGGCTGAGCTGGCCACACACACACACACATAAATAAATAAATAAAATTTTTAAAAAATTTTTAAAAAAAGATCAACATGGACTAATTTGGAAAGAAACCTATGTACCACTGTTATGCTGAAAACGTAGATGGCTAAAAAAAAAAACTTAAAATAATCCTACTTTGAGTCAAAAATATAAGAAACAGAATTGCCAAATGGGCACAGACGTTCTCTGTACACATGCAAGTTTGCTTAAATATACATGAAGATTTAAAACTTGCTCTACTGGAGGACATACAGGAAAGATTAGAAGAGGCAAAAGATTAATTCTGTAAATTTTTTGTATCTCTATCGTCTAACAATCAGCATGAATTAATTTTGCAGTCAAAACAAGCAAACTGCCTAAGAAAAGAATGAAAATCAGCAGAGTTGGGAAATCATTCAGGTCTTTGGGAATCAAATAAGCACGCCCCTATCTTTAACACAGTCAGAAGCAATACAGGACTGCTCAAAATAAACCTTTTCTCTGCTGGAGTTGCTGTGATAGAAGAGGCCTGGGGAGGCCTGGCCTGTTTCATCTTTGAGGACAGCCCTTGTGATTCCTTGCAGGCAGATGGGACAGCTAGATAACCACAGGACTTCAGGGCAGGATGCTTCCAGCTTCCAGCATGGGGGACGCTGGCCTCCAGGAGCCCGCCTCACCAAGATAACACACCAGAGAGATCAGAGACCATGAAAGCATCACTGCCTAGCACTTACCTCACCGTCTAGTGGAGGCTGGGTTTGCCTCTTGCCCCGGCCCACATCACAGAGCATTCTCTACTCTATGTCCGATCCACACTTGATGCTGTCTGGCTGTCACAGATGGGAGAACACTTTTTCCTGATCTAGGAAAAACATAAATTAGTGTCCCAAAGAATATCTTAATATACTGACAGCTACAAATAAGTGCATCACCAAGCTTTTCACAAAAGCAACTTGTTGTCCAATAGGGTATCAAAATGTGCACTGTTGGACATGTTCTCTGTGTTACCTAAGTATGATACGGGGCCTGAGAAAACCAGACCAAACCAAGAGGCCACTAATAGCATTAATCCTACACTGACTTCTTTCCCCCAAAGTACACATTCCTTTCACCACTAACCCTTGCTCACTGGGACAAACCAAAATGATGACTTTTTTTCTCAGCACTAGGTTGCAAATGATGCCAGTCAGCCACAAGACTGCTTCACGTCCCGGCTCCTGGGGGATTCTTGTGAGACGGGTCACAGACTGAGCACAGTTGCCCTTTACAGGAAGGCTGTAAAGCATTTTCCAGGGGAATATTGAATTGAAAATGTATGACCCATTAGAAGTGGCCCACGACTCAGCCCTCCATGGGGGACAAAACTGTACTGCTTTGGCTTGAAAATTGTTGAAAGGCAAGCAACACTCAGGGCGTCGCTCCGACTACAGCAGGCCGCACGGAGCTCCTAAGCGATGCTCTAGCTCCTCGAGGGGACCAAGTCATCCGCTAGAAGCACCAGCTCTTAACTGATCTAATTTTTCCCTACAAAGTTTTTCTTTTCTTTTTCTTTATTTGGAGGGAAGTGAGTAGAAAACCATTTCCTTTATTATTCTAGCTGCCCACACATACAGCTTTTTACTATTTACTGTCCATTATTCCTCTCAGTTCTCTTCTCTCAGCCAAAGACGAGCCCAGAAATTTCCTCAGAGGAGTTCTGGAAATTTCTCTTAAGCTGATATCAATGGTCCAAGAACTTTCCATGAGAACTGTACTACTTGTTTCTCTGTCTCATTTGTGTTTTCTATGCTCTCCACTATAACTAATAATTGGAAAAGTATAGGCCATAGCAATTTAATAGTATACCTCCTAAACACTGAAGTGCTAACATTAAGAAGGTTAGGTACTTGAGAATATTTTTTAAAATTCCACTGCAGTCCTTTTCCCCCTACTCGGTAAGGCAGCAAATCTTAAATATTATACTCCTGCTGCCATCTTGTGCTCAGAGCTGGAATGTCTCTCTTTCATCCTCTAGCTCCTCCAATTTTGATTTTACTATCCTTTAGAAGGATTCTTACATTCAGATCTTAAAGTCTCCTTTCCTTAAGTGGGTAGAGAGGTGACCTGAACCATGTTTTAGAAAAAAAAAAATACTGATTGTTTAACATTCTTCATCTTGCATGCAATGTATGCCCTCTTTTCTTTGTACAATTCCCTTATTCATCTACCTCACCATTCCTTTTAAGAGCATTTTGAAAAATTCAGTGTTATCTTTTGGACTAGTTTCATACTGTTATGGCTTGTATCTAGGTGTCCCCCCCAAAGCCTCCTGCAGTCTTGGAGTGGCTTCTGGAGTTTGTGATTGATTACTGTGGGTGTGGATGCTGCCCCTGCTCTGGGGCAGGTAATTTGTGTGACAATGTAAGGAGGGAAGAGAAGCCAGTTGCTTGAGCTGCTGCTACCCCTTCCTTGCGCTCTTGCTCTTTGCCGCCGCCATGAAAGGTTGCTTTCTGCTTTGTGCTGCTCTTTTGGACCCAGCTGAGGACGGACTGAACCCTCCAGTAACTGTGAGCTAAATAAATCTTTCCTTCCTTCATTTTGAGTGTCGGGTATTTGTCCCAGCGATGAGAGAAGAGTAACTAAGACACATACAAAGAAAGAGAATACAGATTAAGGAAAAATAAATCTATATTCTATCAAAGATTTTACCTTTCCAAACTTTTTTCAAATTGTTTTCTTACTAGGAAAGAAAAAAAAAAAAAAAAGGAGCATGTATTTCCAGCAATGAAATTGTGTCTGCTAGCTGGGAAGATACCCCGCTGCAGTCGGAGTCCAGGAAGTGAGCACCCGCATCCCTGTACTATTTCTGGGCACTTCTGATAGTCGAGGGGAAAACCACGGATTGAGGAGAATGGAATGTTTTTCTCAGGAAATACTAATGTAACTGTTAACTAGACTGACATCATCAAAACAACAGTTTGCGCGCCTGCTTAGGCAGGCACAGGGAGTGGGGTTCCATCCCTGATGTGCTGTGCCGGTCCTGCCCCTAGGGGCACACTGAGATGGGGATTGAGATTGGGCATGGAGGCACATGCCTGTAATCCCAGCACTTGGGAGGATGAAAACAGGAGGATCACTATGAGTCCAATTTGTGTAGTGAGACCCTGAAGACCTTGTACTAAATACATTTAAAGAAAAAAAAAAAAAAAAAGCAAAAGTTTGTGTTTGCAAAGCTATCACTTCAACCTTATTCTATGTCTCTACTTCAAGCCCCTGAGGACACTGAGAGACAATCGTGACAAGCAGTGTCAAAGAGTACAGCGAGAACTCAGTCAGAATCCTCCGAAGCAGGGTAGGGTGAGCAAGAAATTAATATGACGATGTTCTATTTCCTGTTGAGAATGACTTTAACATGGTATTTCCCAAACCTCTGTGTACTGATGTCTATGTTACGCATGACCTGCATTTTGTACTTTTTCTATTAAAAATGTTTAGGCCCTTAAAACTTTCCCTTATTCTAAGCACTAAAGCTCTGCAGCACTGACTTGATGTAATGGTGCTGTGTTTCCTTCTAACGTTTATAAATGTGTCCAAGTGTTAATATAAAATAACTTCGCTTGCCTACCTCCCAGAAGCATTCCTGATGTCACTAAAATATTAACATCGCATTTGGAGAAGTGTCATTTGGAAACACAGGTGCTGAAGCAGGATAGCCAATTGCCACCGACAACCTTTACTTTTAAATAAGTAGCTTGCAAAGTTGCAGCATCATTGTTCTGGTTTTTCAGAACCGCAGAGCAGACCAGAGGCTTTCGAGCAGTTGTTCTGCAGTAACTCACAAGACGGATGATATTCCCATGTGCGACATGAAAGCGCAGGCTGGTGGTGCATTATGTGCCATTTCCTGCCTCCATCTGTGACCCTCCCCACCTAGAAAGCCAATCAGAAGGCAGGCAAACGGCCCTCCCCAGGGAAATGCCTGCGAATGCACTCAGCCTGACTTTTGAAGAAACAAATAATTCATGAATTTTAAGTTTTCAAACCATTATTTACTCATTGCAACCTGACAACTCATCAAATACACACCACTGTGTCATAAGCCACCAGGGAAGTCTCCTTCCATGCCACACAGACCACCAAATCAGAATATTTTTCAAGCGATCCTACCCTTTGAAAGGACCCTGAATCAGATGCAAACCACTTCTACCATCTGCCAAGCACAAGGGGTCTTTCTTGTGTTGAATATATTCTAAATGAATACTGCTCTTATCTTTTCTCTGAAAAATACTATGTGGGAAAAGTGAAGTATGTTAAGTGAGGGTTCTGTTTGGTTGGAATTTTTACTGTAAACAGACTCAGTATCTACTCAAGGGGTTAAAACAAAAGACATTAAAAGAATTTCTATTTTGAGAGTTTCTAGCATATGTAGCCAAGCCCGTGGGTGACCTGCGATAGGTGAAGTGAGCACTATCCACACCTCATAGGGAAGGAAAAGCTTCAAGAAAAATAGTAACATTTACCCAAAGTCTTTACATTTGGCTGTTAGGCAATAATAGTATCATATCATTGGTTACACAGACCCAGGAATATTTTAAGGGGTAAATACACAAATATTTTTAGGAACTCTATAAGGTTTGGAGCATATTTTTGCAGCATTTGAGGTCAGAATAGTCAAATAAAGATGCATCTGAAGATTTCAAATGCATTTTAAGTTACACTCTAAGTTAGACTAGAAGGGACCACCAAATAGCTCAGTGGATTAAAGTGTCTGCTTAGGCAGACACAGGGGCCAGGAGTTCGGTCCCCTAGCCTGCCTTGCTGGGTCCCACCTTTGGGGTGCACTGAGAAGGCGATTGAGACTGGGCATGGTGGTGCATGCCTGTAATCCCAGCACTTGGGAGGCTGTAAACAAGAGTATCACTACAAGTCCTATCTACACAGTGAGACCCTGTACACCTTGTCCTAAAAAAAAAATAAAAATAAATAAATCAGACTAGAAAAGAAGGGCATTCTGCATTCATCACAAGACTAACAGTGGAGAGAATAATTTAAGAGCTGTACTCACATAATTTCTATCATAAGTAAAAAGACTCCAGCTAAATCCTAATAAGGTAATTATAGTCTATGTCTCATTATATTTACTTTTACAAATAAACATTCAGATGAAATCAGCACGTTCATATTATCATCTTGCACACGAAACAGTCAGCATTGTATCATATGTGCAGCAAAACCAATCCAAGTCAAATCCCAAGATGACAAAGCAACTATTTAGGACTAATTCCCAAGAATGTGTCAAGTGAGAATGCACCAAAGAAAGGCTAAACACACACCTAGCCCATTGCACAGGGCAAGCCGCGGACCGCATTTTAAGACTTTCTAGTCAACATAAATTTTATATTTCTCCCATTTAAAACTACACTATATTGTAAGGCAGTACAGTTTTCTGCTATGTCCATATGTAATAAACAATGTGAAATGTTTAAAATAAAGCCAGCATAGAATACCCAAAGGTGGAGCTCCACCAATAATGTTGACAGTACTGCAGAGAAGGGTAAGTATTTTTTATAAAGGAAATCTGTTGTTCAAGAATGACAATAACTAACACAAGGAAAGTAGCGCTATCCTTCTTTATAGAATACAATAAATCTATTTAAAAGACATACATGTCCCAGATAGTCCAGATATTTTGAAACATCTAAGAACAGGAAAGATTTTTTTAAGCTTAGAGCAAAAGTTTGTTTGACCAAGTGCTCTTCTCCATGTTTTTTCTTATATGATTTCTGCAAATGAAATATCTAGCAAGGCCTTACAGATGTCAAGTGAGAAGAGAGAAAGACAGAAGACCTAACAGGCACAAGCACAGGCAGAGTCAAGAACTAAAGAAGCCTTCCCTCCCAAGCACAATGGCCTGAGTTCAATCCCTGGTTCCACAAAAAAAAAGAACTAAAGCAGCGATGCGCCCCCTTCAGCAAGAAGCGAGCATGGATGCTGGTACCATGCTGATGGTGTTGGACGCGTGCCTGATGCCACTCACAGGCACCACACTAACTATAAGGTGCTATGGTCTACTTTTTAGAAATGACCACTAGAGGAAACCCTCTTTTCTACAAGAAATTCATCCAGATCAATCCCAAAGAGTTTCACAGTAATAAATACTATAAAAATACAAATTGTAAATGGAATAAGAGAATTGGTACATGGGTGCACATGTTCATGTGTGCATATGTGTGTATGCACATAAATATATATTCACACAATATACATGTATTTCTCTTTAAATTTTTCTATTTCTCCTTTTCTCTTTGGGGTCTCAACAGCACAGCACTCTGACAAAGGTAGATTCAAGGTCAACACTCCTTTCTGACAATTCCCCAACTTCTGAGCTTTCACTTTTGCGAAACAGGATAAGCTATCCCTGGTTTATCTCAGTGCTCACAGTAACTTCCAAGAGCTACATGAAACTTAGATAACCGAGGGTTCTGAACTCTGATAAGAAAATTCTCAATGGCAAATGAAAATAATTATTCATACCCTGAGTGACTCTGAAATCTCGCAAAAATCTTATCAAAAGAAAGGCCTTTAATGCACTCTCAGCATCTTTTACACAGCGTGGAAAGAGGCACTAGGAAACAGGTTCTCAGTCAGGAAGGAGAAATAAGATAGGGCATCTTTTGTTTGTTCAGGTCTGTTCGAAGTAGTGTTACGAGGAATCTCTACAGAACATATGGTCAATGTCAACTTTCAAGTGACCCATGTATTGATGACTTGAGTGGAGTAAGAACTTTCTGTATACTGAAGCTACATTTGGAAAATGCCTAGGATTCTAGAACCAGCGCTAAACTCAAAACAAAGTATATTAAAGAATAAATATAAATAGAGGGTAAACCAAAGACATGAATTTACCGACTCTGGTACAGATGCAAAATGAAGAAATCTAGATTTTCAGTCTCATCTGATTTCTGAGATCCTTTACAAAGAACTTCCATGATGCATTAAGTTTTCTCATCCCTACACTGGGGAGCTACTTACCCCCTGCGGAGCTCTTACTGAAAGCTCTTCATGGATACACAAAGTGCTTATCCACATGCCTGTCCTCTCAGACCACATGTGGCAAGACATAAGGCTGTTTATCAACTGTCCTCCCTAAGCGTCATCCCCCTCTTCCTCAGCTTGTCTCTCCTTAAATTCTTGTCATAAATATTAATCATGTGAGTCAATGAACTGAATTCCCTCTCCCCAAGGCTCCCGTTAGGGTCGTACCATGTTAATCAGAAGAAGTGAAATATTAATACATATTGTAGGCTGGTGATAGCAATGGTGGAGATGAAAGGGTTTGCCTGACGGCCTTTGCAAAAGGCACAAGGAACCCAAAGGAAGGGCTCAAGATAATTTTCACACCCTTCCTCGTTGTGCTGCTTATCCACTGTGGCTCTACAATGACAGTGAGCTATAGAAAGTGGGGGAGGAAGGAAGACAGAAGCCTGTTAAGTGCCAATCCCAAGAGAAAGGCTGCCTGAGGAAATTCCAGCCAGGCCTTGCACACCTAAACTGCAAGCGCTGGGTACAAGAACTCATCGGTCACTTTTTCGTTAGGTCAGCTTAGTGCTGGTCCTATGACTTTTAAATCCTGTTTTCATTTAGGACAAGTTGATGTCTTCCTAGTGCACAGAATTTCCCTGTCACTAAGATCCAACCAGTCCTCTTCATTCCAAGGCTAGATAGTGTAGAAATTTACAACTTAAACTCTAGAAACACTCAGACTTGGGCTTCAAGCTGGTTTACAGTAGATGTAAGAGAGTAAGCAAATGCTGAAATGTCTTCTGGCTTCTCATTTGTAAAATGGCAATATGATTCAGAACCATCACAAGAAAACAATGAACTGCATAAGGTAACAGCTTAGAAGAGCACTACGACTAAGATTATCTATTTTTATTTTTATCCTTGCTATCATTCTATTTAAAGCACTGTACATTTTCAGTCTAAGCAAACAATAAATAATTGGTGCTGAGACCAGAATTCCTCCGGGACACACTAACACACTATTTCATTGAAGCTGTTTATTTCAAAATTAGGCCAAACCCCTTGATATAGTCTGAAGGTCAAACCAGCCCTGAATTAAATCAAAGATGTAAAAGGCAATGAGTTTTCTGGGGCATCCAGCCCAAAGCACCCACATCCCAGTGGAAAGAAGTTCAAGTTCTAAATGATCAACTTACAACATCAAGAATCAAGGGATTTATAACAAAAATAGCTCAAGAGTCTTTGGAATACAGTCTATTATTATTCCTTTAACAAATTAATATGGACTCGAGCCCTTGCTTATGCTAATTTAAAATTATTTTCAGTCCCCTGAGCACAACCTATCTAACTAGGCAACAAAAAGAAGGAATTTAAGTGCGTGCAAAAACTTAAGGGAAAGCATTCTGGGTATTAGGTGATTCTTGATGCAGAATGTGTGCACAAAAGGACCAAAAGTTCATAGATATCTATGTGAAATATTTGGAGCTCTTTGGCATAAAGCATTTTAGATATAAATATAAAGTATCATTGCCATCATTGGAAGCAGCCTACGGTTTTCAACGATAATCACTTGATCCTTAATGGGCATTTCTTAAGGGGCCTGCAAATGAGGGCTGCAATGAGTCGGGTGTGTTCTTTTTAAACATGATCATCATATCGCACACTTGATACTTACGTTGAGAGCTCAGATCTTGCTTTTCCCTGGTATAATTTTCGTCTAAGCATTCCTTGGATACTTAGATCATTCTTAATGGAGATTGTGCATTATGCCCTCTGTGGACTCATGGAAACCCGGCTAATTGGACTGAGTTGATTACAATAGTTTATGAAGTCTCCCATTTCCTTCCACTATAATAAATGCTTCAGATATTTTTGTCACCTATTATGCAAACCTTTTAGATTGTGGAATTTTTCTAAAGCAGTGTTTATAGGAAACAGTTCTCTTATTTTTTGCACCACTAAACCCCTGTTTTCAAACTACATTCCTCTCCTTCTTTGTAGAAAAACAGTGTTCTAATAAAGTTTGGAATGAACCTGTAGCACAAAAAGTTATCATCCAAATTCTGGAGTTATGATAATTGAACGGTAGCTATGCACTACAGCACTCTGTTCAGTTCCAGGATCCAGACGGCTCATCCTTTAACAAAAGACTCAGAAATACAAAAATCTGAAAAATTAAAAAATATACTTATTTTGAAAGCATCTTACTTGCTTTTAAATTTTATATCTCAAAAATTACTGCACATTTTTCCTTGCCCAAAATAAGAGGTCTAGCCAGAGATAGTTTAGTATGGTCTAAGCACTAACGTGAGGAGCCAGTTCCGATGGTTACTGTCCCCGGATATAACCGTCAACATTCTTTAAACATTAATGAGTCACCTTGCAGAAAATAAACTCCATGCTTCCATTTGAAACTATGAAACTAACTGTTGAATGGGAAACAGTTTAGCCTGGGTCCCAGTGTAAATCAGGGAAGAGAGGAAGTTGAAAAGTCCTCCAGCTACTTGTGTCGGTCACAAATATGCATTTGACCTCCAGCACACATGAACCATTCTGGAGATGAATTTTCCTACCCCCACCACGAGCCTGTAAGGAAGGGGGTACGGCTGAGGGACGACAGGGAGAGGAATAGGAGGACGGGTACCTATCGATGATCAGCCATTTCCTCTCAGGACACATGAAAGTCCCCCTTCCTCTTTAGAGATTCCTTGTGGAGAAATCTCTGCAAGCCGGCGCCTGGAGAAGCAGACCCTGGGAAGGCAGGTTTCTCCAGTCTTCACACCCTTCACATCCTTGTGAAACCTACTCTCTGCTGCACAGAAGTGCTGTTGCTCTGAGGGTCTCAGCCCAGACACAGAATTCTGAAATTTCAAAAATGCGATAAAGCCCTAACCCGGCAGCCCTGGGAGGCGAGCAGCTGCCGGGTGACCGCTGATGCAGTGGCTTCTTAAGGAGGTGGGCAGATTGATTCCAGCTGCCGGGCGCTGGGCAGGGCAGCGGCCGCGGAATGCGCAGCCCGGCTGAGGGAGACGGCAGCAGCTTCCCTGGCGAGGGCTAGGCCAAATATTAGCTGTTTGCAATCTTAGCGCGAGAGGAGGAAGAGAGTGCCATTGTTCAGGTCACCGGGAACTTTCAAGGCAGGTTGGGGCAAATGGTACTATTTGGACAGTGTAGCTTGGAAGTGGAATGTGACTCAGGAAATCGGAAAGCTGTCCTCTGAGACGTCCGTTCAGAAAGGCTCACATTTCCCAGGGCGAATCCTTCCGGCTTCATTCTTGTTTTGCTACCCCCCAGCTTTCACCCTTCTAGAAGCTTCCAATCTACTTCTCCCGGTCCTTGACCTCTGCCGTTCCCCTCCACCCACCCCCAGCTACCATCAGTACCCGAGGCAGAGTCCCGAAGCACATGGGAGGAGGAGCAGTGCAGGAGCAGGGCCCCTGAGAGCAGGAACTGGCCTGGAGGGCTGGAGAAGAGCTGGCCTCAAAGTGAGATAGTTTAGGAGTCCCCAGAGGGCCCCAAACTCAGACACCAAGTGATCTAAGAGGAGGAAAGGGGTAAGAGGTAGGCGGGAGCGAAGGCAAGCCTAATGGAATATTCAATATCCTGAGAAATGCACTTTTGGCCCTGCGCTTCCAGAGACTAAAAGCCCGTAATGGGCTCTGGAGTCTCCACTTCCTCTCCCTAATGTCCAGAGGCGCTTTAATGCTGCAGCCATCGATCTGCCTTCTCCGGTGAACGGCGGAGTGAGTGCAAAAGCTTCCTACTTGCGGCCAAAGTCCGCCCAGCCTCCTCTGCGCACACCGACGAGCGACGCGCAACTTTGAACTGGCAGGATCTGGCTCTTAAAATGCCCGCGAGGAGCCCAGGAAGGCGCCCGGAGGCGCCCAGAGCAGCAGCCCGCCCCCTTCCCTTTGCCCACTTTTCCAGGAAGGGCTTCCCGACCAAGATCGGAGAGAATGCACTGTCCCCCTTGGGTCGGGGCTGAGCACTTAAGTCTGCTTCAGGTCCAAGGTCACCTAGCCACCTGCAAGCCCTGAGCAACCCAAGGAGTGGCACTTCGGCAAGGGGCACAGCACAGAATGAACATCCAGAAAGTGGGGCTCTTTACAATTTCTTGCCGACCTCACTGCTGCCGTGGATGTCACCCGGTGAACAAACCTCCCCGCTCCGCCCTGTTGGAGGCTGAATCCCCGCGGTGGTGACAGCCCCTGCCTGGCCCGCCCCAGCCCGTGGCCCTGCGCGCTCGAACGGAGTTTGGGCTCGGGACAAGTTCAGGTCCTAAAATGAACTCAGCCCTGTGTGGCCGCCTGGCGCCCCTCCCTGGGAGGACGCTCCGAGCCTGCCCCGCGGGGTGCCTCTGGGCCTCTCAGCGGGCCCCCGGATGGGCAGGGTCCCCCACTGAGGCGCACAAAGGACGGCGAGTGCGGATCTGCGAGTCAGCCGGCGGGAGAAAACTTTCCGCGGTCCTGTCCCCGCCCCCACCCCACCGGGGCGCGACTCCCCGAGGAGCTCGCCTTTCCCAGCCCGGCAGAGACAAGCACAGCACGTGATGGCAGAAATAAAAATAAACACTTCTCCTTCCCCACCCCGCGAGCGAGCGCGGCGAGCAGGGGCGCCGAGCGCCGAGCACCCCGCCCCGGGCAGCGCCCACCTCTCGGATTTGGTGAACTTCCGGAACGCCTGGCGGAGGTCGTGGAAGGACCTGTAGGTCTGCGGCTCGGCCGAGATGCCCTGCGCGCGGGTGGTCCGCGGGCCGATGTGGGGCGAGGGCACGGGCAGCACCGACTGGCATTTGTGCAGCTTCCTCCTCAGCTCCTGGATCTCCTCCTCCTTCTCTGACAGCCGCTTCTCCAGCTCCTTGATCCGCTCCTCCTTGAGCATGAGGATCTTGGCGAAGTCTTCCTCCAGCTCGCTCATGTTGCCCCGGAGCCCCTCCGAGAAACTTTTTCTCTGGCGGCGGCGGAGCGGAGAGCACGGCGGAGCGCGGGGCGCGGGGCGCGGGGCGGAGGACGCGGCCCCGGGGCGTGCGGGGCGCCGGCTTCGAGCCCAGCCGCGGAATGGGCTGGAAGCTCCGAGGGCAGGATGAGGAGACTGCGCGACGCAGAGCAGAGGCAGCGCTCAGCCCCGGCCTCTCCCGGGAATAGGTGATTCTCTTTCATTCAGAGACCAATTAGAGCCGCCGTCCTCCCCCGAGACCCCCGCCCGCCCGCCGCCGCCGGTCTCTCGGGGAGATCGTGCCCCGCGCAGCGCCGTCTGCGGCCGGTCGGAGCCGAGCCTGCCCTCACTCCATCACGCGAGACGCGCTCCGCCACGCTACATGGTCCCCAAAGAAGGGAGTGGGATGGGTGGGGGGAGCTTTATGCCACTTGATCCCTGAAATACCAACAATTACCATGTGATCTGGTGGATGACGCAGGGCTTGTAACTGGATCCCAAGGAGAGTGTGTGCCGTGTGTGTGTGTGTGTGTGTGTGTGTGTGTGTGTGTGTGTGACATTTCCTAAATATTAAACTGTCTTGAAACAATAACCTACACGGATACATTTTGGTTTTTTACTTTTTACTTCTTTGCTGTTCATTTGCCTAGGTGGATTCCTAGTAGAACAGCCCTGTGTGTGTGTGTGTGTGTGTGTGTGTGTGTGTGTGTGTGTTTCTTACTGCGAAGTCCTGACATTAGGACCCTAACTAAGAGATTGACAGGGCAATAGCAATTCCAAGTTTCTTCAGTCTAAAACTTGACTAGAAATTGTAAGGGACATTTGTTGGAAGGGAAGTGGAATGAATGTATGATGAGGAGCCAAATGTTTATGGAAAAGAGAAAGGCCGTGCATGGCTTGTAAACGTCTAAGAGCGTAAACTGTAGTTAATCGAACACAGTTTTGTAGATCAAGCAAGCGGTTGTATACGTCATGGTTCTGAAGGGGTGCGTGGGCACGGATGCGTGCTGTATCGCCGAAGTTTCTTCCTTACCTGAATAGCCACCATCTGCACTGTGTCAGAGGGATTATTTCGCCTATTTGCTCTAAGGATTTCTAATTCCTACTCTTTTAAAATGTGTACGCTGTGTGATACCGGAGAGCATTTTCATCACATAAGTCACTGTTTACTAGCTTCCCTCGCGTTTAGAAAAGGCGGAGTTTCAGATAATTCCCAACAAATTAGTAAGTTTATTTTAATAGACGCAACTAAGACACATTTCTCTCTGAAATAGTAGCTTTCCTGAAAAAGCAAAATCAGTGTATAATTATTGGCTACTTTTTAAAACTGATTCTACCTGGCCTGAAACTACTAAGGGAAAACAGGTATGTAATTTAGTTTATAAATGAATTATAAAGTATATTTGTTTTTGGAGATTTCTGTATTATATGCCGTTCTAGTCATCTGACTAATTTGCATTACAATTATTAAAAACTACATCTGAATTTCTTATGGCTCCAGATACTCAAGTATGGCTACATCTACTTACTCATATTGCATGAAAGTGTTCTCTATGTTGTTGATGGTTATGTGCTATTGATTCTACGCTATGAACAACTTAATCTGCTGTAATTCTTTTAGAACAAATCCAAATGATCCGCATTAAAAATAATATGCAAAAACTTTGATCGTATTCAAAAATTTAGGTTATAGTTTCAGCTTCGTTTTTGAAAAAATAAAAAGTGTTTCAGTGACTCTTAAACGCTTTTTCCAAGTCATACAGTATCTTAAGAGAAAATATTCAAATGTTTATCCTGCTATTAAAAAGAAATATTTAGACCCAGATTTCACTACATACCATGAAACTTTAAATTCACCCCTACTTTCTAAATTAAAACACATTTTTAAATAAGTCTCCCTTTAAATAGAGTTGGTACTTGCTTACTAAATCTCAGTTGTTGGATTTAAAGTATTTAAGCTTAAAACTTGAAAGCTTGAGGAAAAGCAGGCTAGTAGAATACTAAACACTGAGTTATTAAAAATCATAGTGTAGGAGTGCTGAAGTGAGTTTGGAAGATGATCTAACTCAACTGCTTTGTATTATCAAGCTTGAAAATGAGATTGTGGAGCTAAGTCCAAGATTCCACAAGGACAGAAGTTGAAATGCAAAACTCCCAACCCAGGACAGTGCTTTACCTACCATTCTGTTCTAGTGTCAACCTGAACAGCTAGAAACTCTAAGATTATAGCTGATCTATGCTGAGAGACACAACATTTCCCTCTCCGTGCGCAGTACTGACACGTTAAGAGTAGAAATCTTAATGAAGCCTTACGCCATTTTTCTTAAAGAAGGTCGCCATGCAGTGAGTGCCCTTGGAGAAATTTGCTGAATAAAAATAATCACCAAGTTGAGGTTGTGTCCTTAAATACCTGTAGCTCTGTCTTCATGTTTCATATCTGAGAGAAATAAGGAAAATATGAAGAATTTCATATCCGAGAAAACATTTGCTGAAACATGTTAGCTTTCAGCCAATGCACAGTGATGGCAGCAGTACTGCTGACTCATTATTGTTTAACGCGTGTGCCCACCCGGAGCTCGGCCAGAACCTCTCTACTGACTGTGAGTAAGTGTGGCTACTCTGTGCCATTGTGCAGAGAAATAACCTGACGCTTATCCAGCTTAAGTATCCTGCCTTAGTCGTTTCTCCAGATTGGACCTCGCCTGTCTCAGTCCTTGTGCAACCCGCCTTCCACCTAAAATGCATGAAAGGCACACTCCTCTACAAGCCCAGTGACAAGTATGTTTTTGTTCATGGAGAACACATTAAGTTTAATGTCCCATAAAAATTCAGACCAGGCTGGGGAGAGAGCTCAGCGGTCTAAGTGCCTGCCTGGCAAGCGCTAGGACGCATGTTTGATCCTAAGTACCTCATGCCATGCCATGCCTGCGCGGCACTGGCCAGTCAGTGAAAGCATGTGTGGTGGCACACACCTGTAATCCCAGAGCTGGGGAGGCTGAGACAGGAGAATCGCTATGAGTCTGAGCTGTGTAGCGAGACACCTTACCAAATAAAGATTTAAAACATTTTTAGAAATTCAGACCAATCACTTTACCAAAGTTGTGATACTTTGAGATGTATTAAGCAATTCATATATAATGTAAATGTTTCTTACTAGAAAAAAAGAACATGTGCTTTCAAATGTTTAGCTGTGCTTTGTTTCCTTTCTTTCTCCTCTCTCAGGAGAGAAACTTTCCAAAGAAACTGAAAGTTAAACATAGAAGTAGTGCTTAGGGGAATCCTCTCCTTTAGTCTATGTCTGTATTATAGAGGACGATGGAAAGATAATAGCTATTTGAAAATTTAAAACAATAACAAAGATGAATAAAAGTCGGATTTTTGTTGTCTGCATTTTCTGGACTGTAAAAGCAAGGCTAGTGATAATATACTCTGCTGTGACTTAGAGCTAAATCCCCCTCCCCCACAGCTCAAGTGTTTAAAGGATCCTGGGGGTGATGCCCTCAGCAGTGGGAGAGTCCCATCACAGATGGATCCGCAGCTTAGAGCTCTCAGGAGGTGGAGCCCAGTCAGAGGCGCTTGCTGGGCATCGGGGTAGGACATGCAGCTCGTTCCTGGCTTCTCCCCCGCTCTCTGCTTCCTGACTGTCACCACAAGAGCAGCTTTCTTCTACTCAGACCCTTGCACCCTGCCATTTGTGTTATAGCTAGCGGTCAGGAGCTAAAGCTCCTGAAAGTGCGAGCCAAAATGAACTTCTCCTTCTTCAAGGTGTGGACGGCGGCGGTGTGCATCAGCAGTGACAAGGCGGCTGAAGGACTCCCATGCTCCTAATAGTCTACTGGTCAAAGGTGAAGCAAATGATGCTCCGTTCCTGTTAGGCAGGTGGGCTGCTCCCACTGTCCCAGCCACCAGTCAACGCATACCTTGGCACATGTTGTAAGAGTCCAGACCACGGCAAATGGTCATGCGCAGTTGACAGGAATGACAGCGCAAGAGTGGAGAAAAGAGGTTTTGGAGAAATGAAAACAAACACAGGGGCCCCATCTTTTGGGATGAAAGGAGTCAACAAAGCCCAAACAACCTCTCTATTTCTAGTACCTCTGATCCAGACACTTGTCTTAGCTGCAAAAATGGAAGTTCTTGAGAGCAATTGCTTCTAACACAGTTGCTGAACTGAAAAGAATGCTAGACTTAGAACCAAAAGATAAGAATTCTATTTCCTTTCTGTCACTTCTTGAGTTGTGTGACCTTAAGCAAATCCCTTAACCTCGAAGGAATTCACTTTCCTCATTTTTTTTTAAATGAAGAGTTACCTAGTGTCCGTTCTCTTTCTATCTCCAGAGGGACTGTGGAATTCCATGTTGCTGGGGAATTCCATGTCCCTGTGGAATTCCATGTCCCTGTTTGCCCTTACAGAGCACATCTATCCCAAGACGTCAGCTGGGTTTAGCACAGTAAGACAACAGTAAGATAAAATGGAGTCTAGATTAAAGTGTAATTTTTTGGTTAATAGAAATTCAGAATACTTTTAGCTAATTCTATAACACATACTAGATGCAGCTTAACGTTGTTTTCCACTGGAACTACTGGTGTTCTGGTCACCATAAAGTATGGCTACCAGTGATATAAACAGTGTACCCCTGTTTATAGCAGCACAATTTTTTTCTAGTTTGTTGAATATATATATTTTTAATTAATTTCATTGATAAAGAAATAGTAATAAGACAGTTTCAAAACAGGTTAGTAGGACAGTTACAATAATTAATACATTGCATATTGATGTCATCATAGTAGTTATTCAGAGGACAAGATGCGGACATGAATCTTGTATGAACACTATTAGTATAAATCTTTCTTCTCATTGCACTAAGAGAAAGTAGCTGTATATCCCTCCCATTTTGTATATACAGATATATTTTTTTCACTACAAAAGGACCTTAATTTATATCCCCCTTTTTTGTTTAGTTTTGTCAGAGATGGGTGTTCTATTGCTATACAAATATTGTAGGTGCATGAATTCAGCAAAATAATCCAATATAGTCCAACAGTCTGTAATAGTAGTGGGTTATCCACTGAACTGGCAATGTCAGAAGTTGTTGACTTGAGCCTTTCACAGCTCAACATATTAATATGGCTTTACTTTTGTAACTCATGTTTACACTGTTCTGCTGGATAGTTAAGATCAAGATAAAGCAAGACCTATGTAACAAAAAATGTAACTTCTGTAGCTGACAAGGTCAGTCAAATCCCCTCAGGATTTACCCTGAAACCCTGAACCACAGTTTGTAGATCCTTGGTCAGGGTCACCCATGTGGATGAGTCAGGGCCATTGCTTGACCAATTTACTCTCTGTGAAAGCCTGAGAGAATGTTTTCTCTCTAGGTGACTCTCCTTAGGCCAACTATACATTGTCCATCACTTTCCTCTGTGACCCCATAATCTCCTTGGTCAGAAAACTTGGGACACCACTGAGTTACAGGATGTTACAGTACAGGTTCTCTTATGTCCTGAGTCCTCATTGACCTTGAAGGACTAAGGCCAAAATGTTGGCTGTCCTTGCAGCCCTTCTTTTTCTCTAACTTTTTGGTCTGCAAACTTAAGTTGTTAACCCTCCAGAAGAGAAACAATGATTTTATTACCCTATAACATAGACAATTGAACTTAACCTCGCTATCTGTCTGAATATCAAATGCTTTAGACATAACACGGAACAGGTATTTTCCAACAATGGTTGATAGGTTAAACTTTAAATCCCTATAGAATGTGAAAAAAATAAAATAGTAAAATAAAAATAAACAATTACACATTTTTACACAGAAATTTAGAAATCAAACCATGCACAACATTGTAGCAGGACAGTCCTATGACATTTTCTTTCTTGTCTCTTGTTTTCTTCTATTACCTTTTTTATAACAAACATTTATTTGAGAGTACAGCAATAAGTGATATGATATTAGAAGCAGTTTGCATTTAGGAGACCAGAATGACAGGCATTCCAAGCATGGTCCTAGTATTACACATTGCTATCTTCAGTGCAGTTGCTTAGTTCACAGGTACCAGCATATATAGTTAGTCAGGGTGAGAATCCCACCAATTAACTGCTAGTTTCAAAAACCTAATGGAGCTTCTCAAGACCATTGCCTTCCATGTTGTGCATATAAATGTATGGTTTTCCCTGGCAAGCGCAAGGGCCTGAGTTCAATCCCTGGTTCCACCAATAAATAAATAAATAAATGTATGGTTTTACCCCTGCCATGTTTCCTAGCTTTTCTCCTTGCCCTCTCTTCATTGTTTAATCCTTTAGTTTTTCTATTTAATTGTGTTATACCTTTCAATTTTTATTTATTCTTTTGAGTTCTTACACTAGGGAGACTATACGATATTTATACATGTGGGTCTGGTTTACTTCACTTATGAGTATTTCTTCAAGTTGCATCCACTTATATATGAAGATTTTGAGTTTATCATTCTTTATAGCTGAGTAATACTCCATTGTATAAACATACTACATCTTTTTCATCCATTCCTCAGCTGACAGGCATCTTTGTTGCTTCCAAAATGTTTCCTCATTTGGCTATCACAAATTGTACTAGCAGCGCAATTCGTTATAGGTAAATCTTGGAAACAATCCAAATGCTCATCAACTGAGGAATGGATAAAAACAATATGCTATTTTTATTTATTTATTTATTTATTGCTCCAAATGCCTTCAGGGCAGGTTTGGCTGGTTTGAGTTGTGGGGATCGAACCACAGCAACCTGAGCCTGACTGCTTTGTTGAAGCAGCCTGCTATTTTTAAACAATGGAGTATTATTCTGCTCTAAAAAAGATAAATTTGAAGCTTTTGTAGATAAATGGATGCAACTAAAAACTATATTGGTAAGTGAAATAAACCAGATCCACATGTACAAACATCATATTATCTCTCTATTGTGAGGACCTGAAAGAGTAATTAAAATCTGAGATGCACAATAAAAGAATTTTATGTGAAAAGGAAAAAAATTTGTTCAATGAGAAAGAAAAACTGGGATGAGGAAAAGGACAAATAAAAGAAGGGAAGAATATATTTGTGTATGTATGTAGAATGTTTTAGATAATTGTAGAGCAAATTTCTTCCGGTCTTTTGAAAAGAGCAGTAAATGCTTAAATTTTTTTGTTGTTTTTAGTATTTTTTTTCTTTTGAATATCTTCCAACATTTTTGTTGTTTTGTTTTTCGTGTAAACCAGTCTTACACATTTATATTTGGTAATCTGAATAACTAATTTGAAGATAACCTCATGCAGTACAGCAACCATTGTTGAATTTCAATAAATCAATTAATCAATTAATCAATCAATCATGGTTGTACCTTAGGCAGAAACACACCCACATCTCCATCCACTGCCACCCAGAGCATGAAAAAGCAAATGAAATCTGTTCCCTTAGTGAAACAAACTTCAACATTTGTTGCATGACATTTACCAACTCTATATAGGAAATCATAATACTCATAACTTTGCAAAATATCCCTACAGAAAAGTATAAATTCTGCTCACAAGATAATCCTATGTTGCACATAGCAGGAAGACCATATCCTCCTATGATTTTCTGTAATATCTCTGTTTAGATTTGAAAGAATAAGTCTTCCTAGAAATTCTTAAACATAAAACTGAGCTAAGACACAGGGACACAATGCATTATTACTACTGAAGTTCAATCTGTTCAAAACCTTGTGCTGGGAATATGGACACAGGTAGATTATTTTACTTGAGGCTAATAATTTCATCTTCCTGAGTCTCCGTTATCCCAATTACAGAGTAAACATATGGATACTAAATTATTCGGCACCCAAATCCTCAAAGATAAAAATGTCATCACTTAAGGGTAACCCATACAAATAAACAGAAATGGCAACACAGTCTCACACTGTTGACTTTGATGCGAGTATGGCTAAGCTGCAGAAGAGTGGAAGAGACAGGTACAGCTTTGGTGACAGTGAAGGGATTAGTCATGCTGACTTCAGTGGCCAAAGCTCCTAGACCCCCATTTCAAGTGTGTCTTCTCCCAGTTATTCAGTGAAATACTAATTGATGTGCTCTTGTGAAGGGAGTTTGCAGGTGTAATCAGCATCCCAAATCACTAGACTGTAACATTATTATCCGGGTGGCCTGGCCCAATTAGGGGAGGTCTTCAGCAGGATTGAGCTCTTTCTGAGGCAGGTATTTCAGTGTCACTGAGACATAACTCAGAAGAGATTCTCTGGCTTCAACAATGGGCCCTATCCCATGGTGAGAAATGCAGGTTCACTCTGGGGTTTACAAGGACAGCCAGCAGAGAAGTGGGGACCTCAGTCCTACAACCACCAGGAATTGAATTCTGTCCCAACTACAGAAATTGAAAAGAAGACCTTGGAATGTAGCATGAGTGACACCTGATTGCAGCCTGGCAAGATCTTGAGCCAAGAATCCAACCATGCTATCCCCAGTCTTCTCATTTCCAAACCTATAGATAATCAGAGAATATTGATTTAAGTGTCTAAGTTTGTGGTGTTGTGTTAGACAACTCATAAACTACTTAATTACCACGTAAAATGAAGTCTAGTAAAAATGCCAGACGTGCTTTGTCACTCTCAGAGGGTTGATTTTCTCAAAGAGTGACTTTTTAGTGACATTATCACGTATTTCAAATAGATGCTTGAGGACATCATGGTAGCTATAAATTATGAGTTGCTGGCAGTGGTGGGAAACTTATGCCACGCATGCCACCCAGGCTCTCTGTTAGTATTGAAAGCGCTAAAACGTCACCATTCCCATACTAAAGAGATGACAGTATGAATAGCTCTTGAGTATCTCAAACTCTCTTCCATAAAAGATGTTTATGTTCAAAGTTCTACATTATTCTAACAGATATGTAAGTCCTCCCAGTTGTAGGTTCTGAAAAGGATTGAATCAATTCATTAAATCGCTTCACAAAAATGTCACTATAATGTATCATGTATAGAGAATTAGCTCAGCGATGTTGGGCAAAGATGTTAATTAATGAAATAAGCCTTGATTCTGTCACCTCTAAAATGCCAAGAACTCTCTTTTGTAGTATTATTTATTGTTGGTAAAGGATTCAGTGGTTGGAATATATTTAAATAATTATGGATTGATATTGATTAACTGAATATATTTCCATGGTTTTGCATGGAAATTTAGTCATTACCTTCCAGATTCAAATACTAACATCAGATATTTGAGAAAAAACTATAAATTCTTTTTGAAGTTTAGTTTTTATTTGATTTGATTTTTTTCAGTTCATTTTCTAAGTGAGGGAAATTGGACTAATTTGCTAGAAATTTTTTAAATAAATTCTTTTTAAGAGGAAAGACTTATGCATGAAATAATTTAAAAGACTTACAGCATTGCCCTGTAAGTCTCCCACTCACCCCAATTCTCGGCCACCATTTGCTTGTGCCATTGTCTTGTGTATCTCTCATAAAATATTCTACGTATTAGTAAGTATATTTGTCTGTAACCACACATTTTTCAGAAATATGATGTAATACCTCGTTGGTATGCTAGCCTATTATAGGATTTAACCTACAGCTATTATTTCCTGATTTTCAGGATTCCCAGTCAAAATGTCACATTGTCCCACTTTGTGACAAAATGCTCAGTAACAAGGTGAGGACCTTGTTGCTTCTAGAGAGTGTGGGTCCCTCCCTCACCTGCACACTATTCATAGACTTCCTTTCAAGAAAGTAGAGCACTTCTTATGCACGAAATATGTTTAATAACTTCAGAATGGCATGGCCTTTTAGGAACAAAACCAAAACATGACCATGTATGCATTTTTCTAAGGATATTAGGAAATAACCTCTGTTCTTGGTCTTTCCAACCTGCTTTTTGCTAGCAGAGACAGTCATCTGTGCTTTCTCATATGATTTCACATTAACAGTTTCTGTGTAAGTGTTAAATGTTTGCCAGTCACAAAAAGCAATCCAGAACTATTTCATAACCCTTCCATCCTTACCTATTTTCTTGGCCTTACATTCAGAAATAAACACTTTTGTTGTTCATTTTCCTATATTGGATGTAACATTAAGAACTTCCCTGTAATAATTTCTTTAATGGTATATTTCTTGGTTTTACTCGAAACAGTGCATATTTTCAGCATTTTATGGTAGGATTTTAATTTTTTATTTTTATTTTATTTTATTTTATTTTATTTTATTTATTTGTGGTGCCAGGGATTGAACTCAGGACCTTGTGCTAGCCAAGCAAACACTTATTCTACTGAGCCATCTCCCTGGCCCAATAATTTTGGAATGCATTAGTTACCAGGTCTTCCTTGGCCTTAGCACTCTCTCCCCACTCACTGCAGGACATCCTTTTCAGCCATCAAAGTCTGCAGGGAGCAGAGAGGCAGCAGAAAGAACAAGGATATTGAACTAGGAAGATGTGGTTCCCACCGCCCTCCATTCCAGTGTTCAGCTAACAAAGAGAGATCACCTTACAGTGCATAAGGGGACAGGCATTACTCAGACTGTGGTTAAAACTATCAGCAAGAAACTATCCCAGGAGAACCTTAGGGTAACAAAGAGTGGTGCTGGTGTGTTACAGGAGTGTGTGTATGCACACCTGTGTGTGAGCATGCACACCTGTGTGTGCATTTTAGCAGTTGTGCCTTTCCTTTAAATCCTTTCTCTAGCTTGGGTGTATCAGGCAAAATGAAACCTTTCTTTCAAATTATTCACTGAGAACATATATAGACTTTAAAAGGAAGAGCAGAAACAAAAGGATATGACGAACACACGGGAAATGACAGGTCGCAGAGGGTGAGGCATACGTGGCAATCAGTCATGACCGAGAGCTTCCGTCCCTCCACAGTCAGACAAACTGATTTATCATGTGGGCAAATGTCAAATTAACATTCTAGGAAAGATGTAGGAGAAGACCATTTATACCAACAGTCTTTTTATTTAAAAATTATATGAATCTGGTATTCTTCCTTTGAAAGGAAAATCAACAGTAAATGTTTGTAGTACTGGAGAGGTCTTTGGCTTCATACATTCTGCAAGTCTTTTTGCTCACTTTCCTACAGGTCGCAGCCACTCTGCCAGACACTGATGATACAGAGATGAGTTAGGCAGAGTACCTGCCCTCGGGGAACTTACAAGAGTGATTGCTAGGGAACTGAGGAGGAGAAACAAGTGGTCCAAGCACACATATTTAGGAAAGTGAAATATCTGGAATATTTACTCTGTATAATATTACAGTGGTGAGTACACATTAATGTACACTTGCCTGAGGGCTGGGGAGATAGCTCAGTAGAATAAGTACTTGCCTAAGTGCAAGGTCCTGAGTTCAAACCCTGGTACCACCAAAAAGAAAAAAAAAGAATATACACTTGCCTAGATTCACAGAATGTACAACACCACAAGTGAACACCATCAGGTGCTCTTGTTGTGTCAGGTAATTGAGAGGCTGAGGCAAGAAAGTCAGTGAGCCCTGGAGTTTGAGGCTTGTGTAGCAAGAGACTACAAGTCCTTAAAGAAAAGAATGAAATGTAAACTACGGGCTCTGAGTGATAAAGATAATATGGGTTTATCAAAGGTAGAAAGTGTATGACTCCTGTGGGGAAGCTGGTAGTGGGAGAAGCTACGTCTTAATTACTTTTCTCATTGCCGGGACAAAAATATCTGAAACTCATTTCATCAGTTTTGCATGCCTGTATCTGGTGATCTGAACAACTTTGAAGGTAACTTACGCAATGTTATAGCCATTACAAATTTCCTATCATCTTGTTTTAAAATTCTGTACCATTGTTATTAGTTTTTTATTCTCTGTAAAATAAGAAAAGACAAAAAATAAAATTTAAAAACCTGACACCCAAATGTAACAGAAGGAAGATTTAATTTAGCTCACAGTTAGCAAAGATTTCAGTCTATACCTGGACTGCTCCACGGAAGGACTGCATGGTAGACAGGCATCACAGAGGAGGAACGATTCATGGTGGGCAGAAGGTAACAGAGCGACAAATTAGTAAAGAATCAAGTCCAAGCAACCATAGCACCTTCATTCTGCACCTTTTATATTCTAAATAGGCTAAAAGGCTCAGGGTGGGTGCCAGGCCAATCAGAGGACTGATTTAGTAATCACACAGCCTTAATCCCATTATCACATAGTCTACCTTCAGCCACCTGAGAAAGGCACCCATGCAGTTACCTGAGGCTTTGGGGAGCCTCTAGACCCAAGTCACAGCAAGCTATGACTATGTGAGGACACAGGTGTGAGGGAATTCTGTTCCCTCTAAGCAACTGTGCTATGTTCCTAAAACTGTTGTAACAGTGAAGTTAAATGAATAATTAACAAAACAGAAAGAAAATCGTGAGGATGAAAGGGTAGCTGCTTAGTGTCAGGAAACATGAATATGTAAGGGACTAAAATGAAAAAGCTAAAGAGATTTCACCTTAGCTTCTTCCCAGTGTGCTATTTATATTACAGAAGAAGGAGAACAAAAAGAATGAGGGGTGTGTGTGTGTGTGTGTATGTGTGTGTACGTGTGTGTATGTGCACACATGTGAATACATAGATGTGAGAAAAACAGAAGAAGGACATATGCATAAAAAGTTACTAAACTTTTTGTGAAGTACAATAAAATTTTAATACTAGAAACTCATTATTTTACAATTAGAAAAATAAAAATAATTGTAGTATAGAGTTCCAAATAGATTTATCTGCAAATTTAATGAAATCATAACAAAATTTTTTAAATGGAAATGAATTGATTTTTAAATTCACATGAAGCAGATGATGCAGAATTGTGAATAATGTTGGTAAAACAAATATTCTGCTCCTGTCTCAACAATCACTTGCTATATTAGAGATATATAATTACTGGGCAAATATGATGAGTCATAAGATAGGTCAAAGGAAAAGAACACATAGCATAGAAACAGATTCATATGTGTGCCTCCAAATTCCTCTTACCATCAAGGAGCCTTGGCAAGCAATGAGGGAGGGGAGAAATCCTGCCCATCACCACTGTGCAATCACACAATCCTCCATCTGGAGAAGCCCAGGTGCCTGGACTATCCACCTACACCACAGGAGGGGAAGGCAGTGCAGGAGGTGCCTGGTACATGGCAACCAGATTGTCTGGAGGAACCCAGGAAAATGTCGAGATGAAGGAGAAAAATGCAGTCTCACAGTTCCAGCCTCCAAGGATGGTTGAAGAGACATAAACATAGAGAAATTTTCAGATCACACCCCTGAAATTTCTGAAATGATAGTAACTAAAGTAAAGAAACAACTCCTCCAGGCTATAGAGAAAATCAGATCAAAAATAATCTCTTCAGTAAAGAAAACAAAAAGAATAAATGACAACCATAATGAAAGGATTGCTCAACATAACTAAAAAGACATACATAAAACATAGAGGAACATAGCAAAATGATGATAACTTTGAGTGAAAATATTGGAAAGAGTTTGAATGCATGCAGCAGATTCAAAGAGAAACCAGGAAATTAAAAATTCCATTGTAAGCTGTCAAAACCATTTGAACAAACTGAAAATAAACTTACAGATCTTGAAGACACCATTTCAGCTAGTGATCACAAAAGGAAAAATCTCCTTAAAATGATAAGGAGTAAGGAAATAATAATTACACAACTGTAAGATGATGCGACGAAAAACAATATAAGACTGATAGGTATCGACAATAAAGGAGGTGTCAATACAATTGACATGAGACTATTCTCAGAATAGCCAAAAATTTCTCAAACATGGGAAAAGAATCTGACCTTTGTACCTTTTTAAAAAAATCTGATTTACTCTTTCAGTTTCTTACACTAGGAAGATAATACACTGTTTAATATATAAGACTGATATATTTCACTTATGAATATGGTCTCTATTTGCATCTATTTACCAATAAAAGCCTTTTTTTATAGAGCAATACCCCATTATGTATAAGTACTACTTTTTTTTATCTGTTGCTTGGTTGATGGGCATTTGAGTTATTTCCAAAATTTAGCTATGACAAATTGTGCTGCTATAAACACAGGTGCACATATATATCTGACATACAGTTAAAGGAGGCATAAAGAATTTCAATTAGCCATAAACAAAATAAATCCCCACCAAGATATATGATATTTAAGATCCCATAAATTCAGCATAAAAATACTATTAGAACAAAAATCAGAC
The DNA here is from genome assembly GCF_000260255.1 of Octodon degus. Lineage (NCBI taxonomy): Eukaryota > Metazoa > Chordata > Mammalia > Rodentia > Octodontidae > Octodon > Octodon degus. The sequence continues at coordinate 951,602 of NW_004524581.1, read as the reverse complement.
TATCTATAAAGGAAAACCCTAAGAATCATAGCAGAATTCTCACCACAAACCATTAAATCAAGAAGAGATTTGAGTGAAATATGTCAAGTCCTGAAAGGAAACAACTTCCAACCCAGATTAACGTACCCTGCAAAACTCTCTTTCAAATTTAATGGAGAAATAAGATACTTCCAACACAATGAACCAATGAAGAAATGTATAGATACTGAACAAATTATACAAAGAGCACTGAATGATGTACTAGAAAGAGACAAAAATAACCATAATTCCAAGAAAAAAAAAAGAAGGAAACCACTAAGCAGGGAAAGACATTAAACAGAGAAGGAAAGTAGGAAACCAACAGCAGGAAAATGACATAACAAAGATAAACAAAACATGTATCAGCTATAACCATTAAGGCAAGTGGCCTCAATTCACCAATCAAAAGAAGCAGATTGGCAAAGTGGATCAATAAACAAAATCCAACAATATGCTATATACAAGAAACACATTTAACTCAAAAGGATTTATACAGTGAAAATTACAGTATGCTGAAAGAAGAGATTCAAGAGGATTTCAGAAAATGGAAAGATACTCCATGCTCCTGGATAGGAAGAACCAACACTGCAAAAATTTATTTCACTTATAAATACGGTCTCTAGTTACGTCCATTTACTGATAAAAGCTTCATACCATGCTGATTTTATCCTAGTAGCTTTAGAGTATAATTTCAAGTCAGGGATTGTGATACCTCCTGCCATTCCTTTGTTCTTCAGGATTGCTTAGATATTCTAGATTTCTTCTAGTACCAAATGAATCTGAAGAAAGTTTTCTCTTGTTCTGTGAGATATACTAATGATATTTTAATTGGGATTACATTAAATCTGTATAACAATTTTGGGAGTATGGCATTTTTGCTACTGGAATAAAATCAGCATGGTACTGGCAAAAAACAAAACAAAACAAAAACAAAACAACAACAACAAAAAAAAAAACAAGCAAAAAACCCCCTGAGGATCAGTGGAGCAGATTGGCTAATGTAGACACAACTACAACTACACTCAGCCACTTTATCTTTGACAAATGGGCCAAACACATCCACTGAAAGAAAGATAGCCTCTTTAATAAATGGTGTTTGAAAAACTGGCTTTTCACAAGTCTACTAAAGATTAATAAAACTATACCCATGTCTATCACCATGCATTAAACTAAAGTAAAAATGGATTAAAGATCTAAGTATTAAAGCAGAAACACTAAATCTATTGGAAAGGAAAGTGAGTAAATGTCTTGAAGACATAGGATTAGGCAGAGAAGTCATGAGCAAAAACCAAACAGCAGGGAAAAACTTCAAAGAATCAACAACTGAGATCTCATCTTATTAAAGTGTTTCTGCACATCAAAAGAAATCTCGAAAGAATGAAAAGAAAAACTACAAACTGGGAAAAATATTATCCAATTTTCCCTCAGACAAAAGACTTCTATCTAAAACATATAAAGAACTTTTAACAATTAGCTGCACCAGCCCCGACCCTGGAACACTGAGCAGGCCATGGAGACCCATCATGGTTGCACACACCTGTAACCCCACTGCAGGGGAAGCTGAAAACAGAAGGATCAGTACAATCCAAGCTATGTAGTAAAACACTGTATCAGATACATAGAGCAAATAAATAAAAAAAAATAAAAATCACAGCCCCCCAAAAAATCCAAAGACCAAATCTAAAACTGGACATCAAAAAAGAATATGCACTTCTCAGGTGCAGAAATACAAATGGAAAATAAATATATAAAAAGTGTTCATCATTTGGTCAGTCAAGAAGTGCAAATCAGAACAGCACAGAGATTTCATCTTACCCCAGAAAAACATTGCTATCATCACAAGATCAACCAATAACAAATGCTGACAGGGCTATAGGGGAAGTGAAACACTTCTTCCCAGTTGGTGGAGTGTAGACTGTTAACAATCACTGTGGAAGTCAGTGTAAAGATATCTCAGAAAACTAGGATTAGAGGTCCCATTCCACAATTTCCCATTTTGGTATTTTCCCAGAAGAACTAAAAACATCATACCACAGTGATATATGTGCACCTGTGTTTATAGCAGCACAATTTGTCATAGCTAAATCTTGGATATAACCCAAATGCCCATCAACCAAGGAAAAGATTAAAAAATGTAGTACTTATACATAATGGAGTATCACTCTGTAAAAAGGCTTTTATTAGTAAATAGATGCAAATAGAGATCATACTCATAAGTGAAATATATCAGTCTTATATATTAAGCAGTGTATTATGTTGCTAGAGTGAGAAACTGAAAGAGTAAATCAGATTTTTTAAAAAGGTACAATATACATTGGGAAGGGAAAGGAAACTGCTCAAAAGGAAAGAACAACTGGAATGGGAGAAAGGAGAAAATAAAGAAGGAATATATAAATATATATATATATATATATATATTCAATGTTTTACATTACATCATATATATACCAGCTAAAATCACTGTACTACTAATTTCTATTAGTTCAATCAAACTAATAGTTTTATATATTTTAGTTAGTTTTATATATTTTATTAATATTACATGACTGTATCTGGTAATATGAACAACTACTTTGAAGACAACAATATGCAATATATAAGAACCATTGTTAATTTCCTTTTATCTTGTTTTGAAATTCTGTATCACTTTTATTGTTTTTTATTACTTTTAAAATAAAATGGAAAACAAATCATTTCAAAATTACTGTACAACAAACTAATGCTATTAAATTAGGAGAAAGTGTACACTTCAAATCTGCATCTTTTCATCCAGCTAAAACCTTGACCCAGACAACACTTTCCAGTTTTTTATATCAGGCACAATATACACAAAGTTTGCCATTTTAGTCGTGTTTTAGGTGTATAAATTCAGTGGCAGTAAATATATTCATGCTATCATCATTACCATTCATCCCCAGAAAGTTTTCACCTTTCTAAAATGAAACTCAGAAGCTTTAAAAATAACTTCCCGTTCCTCCCTCATGCCAGCCCCTGGCCACTACCATTGTACCGTCTGTCTATCAACCTGACTACTCTACTTACATCATCTAAGTGGAGCCATACAGCATCTGTCCCCATGGACTGGCTTGTTTCGCTGAACATAGTGTCATCAAGATTCACTCCCATTATAGCGTGTGTCAGGATTCCCTTCCTATCTCAGCGTAATGGCTCAGCCCATTTATATATCACGTTCTTCTTAGCTGTCCTCTGTCAGTGGACGCCTGGGTCTCTTCCGTGCCTTGGCGTAATGCTGCTATGAACTCTGATACCCACCTATCTGTTGGAGTCGCTCCTTTCTTCTGGGAATGTAGCCAAAAGTAGAATTGATCAATCATATGATAATTCTATTTTTGTTTTTGTTTTTTGCTGGGAATCAAACTCAGGACCTTGTGCTTGCTAGGTAGGTGCTATACCACTGAGCCACATTCTGGGGCCAATAACTACAGTGTTAACCAAGAAAATGTTCTATAATACATGAAATACAGTTGATACATATAAGATATAAAAAATTCCTTCCTTCCTTCCTCCTTCTTTTTTTTTAAATGGTATCAGGTATTGAACTCAGGATGTGCACTTGCCAGGCAAGTGTTTATTCTACTTAGCTATCTCCCCAGGCCCTCTATTTTTTTTTTTTTTTCCTTAAGACAGTCTCACTATGCAATTCAGTTCAGGCTGGCCTTGAACTCACTTTGTAGCCCAACCTGGTCTCACATTCACAACAATCCTTCTGCCCCACCCTTCCAAGTACTGGGATCAGCACCACTCCTGGCTTTTTAAATCTTTATCAGGTGGAAGGAGTGTGAAGCTGGCCCACTCTCGCCATGCCCCTGAAAGAGAGGACTCTGCTGCTTCCTAGCTCTCTTTTCTCTACTTCTGTCATGAGGCAAAGGGCTGCTTGTGCCATGTACTACTTCTATGATCAACTTTCCCACCACAGGCCCCACAGCAACAGAGCCAACTAGCTGTGGACTGAAAACTTCAACAATGAGACCCAAAATAAACCTTTTCTCTTCATAACTATCTCAGTTACTTGTTGCAGTAACTGAAAGCTGACTGCTGCAGATACTTGTGAAACTATCACTGCTATCCAGGTACTGAATTGTAGAACTTTAGAAAATTGTTCAATTTCCATGTTTTAGAATATATAAATATCTCCAATAGAATATCTAAGCTGAACTCATCAACAGTGTTCAGATGCAGACAGAAAGCCACCACTCCCTCCGCCCTTTCCTTACCCTTATTGAGTCCCCATCCACATACAATGGAGACAGCAGCAGCAAGCTTCTCACTGACAAAATCTGTCACCCTAAGAGGTACCCTGTAGACCCTTAAACTTCAGGCTTCTGGATAGCAGCCTCTGAAGGAATAAGGTAAGTGGGAAGCTGACATTTCAGTGTGTGGTACAAGCAACCTTATTTAATTTTCTTCACACATGAAAAGATCTTTTCTAAAACATCCTGGGAGACTACCACATATATCAAGGACTGGGTTATTTGAACAATTCATTCATATACATCAGAATTTAATCAACCTCAGCACTATTGACATTCTGAGCCAGATAATTCTTGGGGGATTGCTGTAGGATGCTTAGTAACATCTCTGGCCTCAACTTACTACATGCCAAATATTATTCCCCTCATCTTGAATTATTAATCCATAAATATCTCCAGACATTATTAATTAATAATTGCATTTACATGTATATGATACACATTGAATTGAGACCCACTTATAGAAATGAAGAATAAAAGCTCATCATTAAAATTAATTCTTACATGGAACATTTCAAATAATCTTCATCTACACTTTTAGTTTGAATCTGTATCTTCAATAAGCACAGAAGAATAGTAGAGGGGTAGTATATACCATATTGTAACACTAAGGGATTGACTGTTGGACAAAATGTAGTCATGAAGCTGAGGACAGAGCTCGAAAGAAAACCCTGTTTAATCTTTGGCCAAAGCTCCGTTTCCTGTTTCTCTGACATTGTCACCTAGCAGCATCCAAAAACTATACTGAGAACTCCAGGTTTTATAGGATGCCTTCTCGATGTTTTACAAGTTAATTGTCAGAGAGTGGTGCAGTGAAAGAATTAATGAGCCATCACACTGAGATTTGATACAAAGGTTAACATGCAATGCCTAGATACAGATGCTCAGTATTTTCTTGGGTCCCATCCAGTAAGAGTATAACCAAGTATAGTATAAACCTACTCTTGATTTCCTTAAGAATTCATTAAAGATAATTTTTTAGACATGATTTCTAATTCTTTTCTCAATATGTGACTCATGCAAAAATAATGTGCTTGCAATATGTAGAATTTAACCTTCCTCCTTCAACTTTTTCTTTAAATCCAAGTAAATAATAAACGGCATCCATCAAGATTTCATAAAGGACTCCTTTAAGAATCATAAGAAGAGTTTGGACCATCACTTAGTGTTTTGGTAAGTAGTTTCAGATGTAATGGCATAATTTACTGGATGGTACTTGAAAAGTTTTCATTATGTAGTAGTGAGCAAAATAATGACTTTTCCAAAAACAGTAGTGTATAAAATTATATGACTTTTCTGTAAACTTGAATTTATAATCAGTTCCGGTTAAAGCAAATCATAGAACCAATTACTGAGATATCTGTTATGGGAAATTTAAAATGCTAACTGACTTCTTTGTTTTATAGCTATACATAAAACAAAGTAGCATCTCATGCTCAATTATTAATCACAAATGTTAATGTAGTATCCTTGTGCTCAGTGAGCAGTATGTGGAAATACCGTACTAAGCGTCGAACTATAAAATGTATGTTACATTCGATCCTGGCATGCCATGCCGGCCCCATCCCCAGGTTGCTCTTAGCTGGGCGACTGAAACTGGGTGTGGTGGTGGGCGCCTGTAATCCTAGCACTTGAGAGGCTGAAAAACAGGAGAATCACTATGGTCCGATCTGTTTAGTGAGACTCTGTAGACCCTGTACTAAATACCTTTTTTAAAAAGTTACATTCTTATAATACATGTTACATTCTTAGTGCTAACTAAATACTATGTCCTTGGCTACTGAAACATTGGGCAAGCTGTGTAACTTCTTTAAGTCCCGTGTCTCCTCATGTGAAAAGTGGGGTGATAGTTGTTACCTTTATTAATGAGTGATTTTAACAATTAAATATTATTGGTAGCAATAATACCAAGAGCAATTGCTCAGTGCAGTACTTCATTTAAATAACATTAAATATCTTCATGTACTTTGTAGGTAAAATTATTGTATTACAGTTAGTTTTGTCTAGAAAAGTATGTGAATGCAAGTGTACCATTCTACATCACACAGCATTTTGCAACTGTGGGCTCTTGGATCTGTCTGTTGAAAGTTCCCTTTCACATTAATTCAAGGCTTATGCAGGCAGCTTGGTTTGGTTGATGGTGCGATAGCAAATGGGGCACTGCCCAGACGCTAAGTGTGCCCATTGCGGGGAGTTTGCCCCCTCTTACCTGTGCTGGGAAAACTGTGAGCACTGTCAGAAGAATCTGCCCCATCTGTGGCAGGGTATGTGGGGCCTTACCCAGTGACCCCCATTGTCCCTGAGAACAGCCATCCAACTTGCAGACACGTGAGATCATCAGCCCCTTGTCGGCTGAGAGAACCCAGCCAGTACAGTTGGGAGCAGAGAATACTCCAGCGGAGCTGAACTCATATCGATGATCTACAGAATAATAAATGATTTTTTTAAAGTCTCTCCAATTTAAAGCGGTTTGTTACACAGCAAAACTAGTTGATAAAATCCCTGTAAACAATATAAATTACTATTAAAAGTTATAATTTAGAAGGCAGTTAAATTTCCATTGCTAAATTTAAAATGCTGGCTTACTAACAAAATATTATCAAAGAATAGTATCAAGGGCCAGGGTGATAGCTCAGCTTTTTTACTTTTATTTATTTATTTTTTGTGGTATCAGGGATTGAATTCAGCTCAGCTTTTTAAGTGCCTGCCTGGGAAGTGCAAGGTCTGGAGTTTGATCCCTGATTATATATATATATATATATATATATATATATATATAGCATTAAAGAACTGAGCTAAGAAAACTGAAACTTGCCCTGTTTGGTTTTATAGTCACTGATAAACACTGGGCAGTGATATGGTGCACAAAGGGAAGATTCTTTCCATAGAACAATTACAGTAGCCCAGGTGTTCTTCAGTATCCACTCTGAACTATGGAGGGGTGACCTGTTTCACTGTCATGTTTAGAAATCCAGGTCATTCTAATTTTGATGGTGGGTGGAACTATATATATATATGCCATATTATTTGCAAGCTTGGTCACAGATTAGATGTATACTTTGAAAACTTGCAAGGAGTGTCCATTACTTACATTGCCTATCTCTTTGAAAAGCCCCAAGTGAAGACTCATTTTTCATTTCTCAGCAACTCTTTCACCATTTTTGGTTGAAGTTGTAAGCTGGCATAGAAATGTGACACTGCACAATTGTCCTCAGTGAAAGAGAGACTTGCTTTGAAGAGTACAGGGAAGAGTGTTTCAGAGTAACCACCCTGGGCCCTTCCTGGCCCCTACCACCTTCACTCTCATTCCACTATATGGCCAGGTGGGTTGTGCAGTGTCCTGGTTCCCACCACAGGCACGAGCAACCAGGATCAGGCCCATGCTGCAGCCCTGACCTATTTACTCTCTGACAACACTACCTGGGGGAGGCTTACATTCAGGAGAATGGCCAGAGCCAGTGCAAGAAAATAAATGTAAGAAAGAAGTGAGAGGGCCGGTCAGATGGCTCAGCAACTAAAAACATAGAAAAAAGAAGAAAGGATGTTAAATAGCCTGCCCTGTCTAATTTGAACAATGTCTGTTTTAGTCATTGGTCTGCTTCCTTTTTATTGCTATTTCCTATTTTATTGTTATTGCTATTACTATTACTCTTACCCTTACTACTATATTAGCTTATTGAGAAAAGGTGTGTCTATGGTAGATTGCTTCCCAAAAAGTCCACAATGATTCTCTTCCCGTATCTATGACTTTGGCAAAACACCTTTCACAGTGACTCTAGGCTACACTATGTAAGTTGTTCTGGTCAGTGGGACAATAGCAAATGTGACACAAGCTTAGACTAGAAAAGTATTCATGCATTTGAGGCTAATTCTCCCCATATGAAACTTTTCTCAAATTTTCCCTTAGTTCCAAATAATCCCTTTAGTAATAGCTCTTATTAAATATTCACTGTATGCTGGATGGTATGCTAGTACCCTACAGAAGTTAGCTAGCTTGTCAACTTTAACTTTATAGTCCTGAAGTGCACCATGTGCCCATTTAACAGATAGAGCAACGGAATGTTAGAGTTAAAGCACTTTGCTCAAGGTTGTGCTGTGACTAAGTTCTAGAGCTGCTTGTGGAGGCAGGAGCTTGTGCTAACAGTGGCAGTGTGCTTGTCCAGCAGGCCTCATGCCTCCTAGCTCACAAATGCACTTCTGTGTGTGCTTAAATTTGTACCCGTGGCCTTGGGTACAAATCCCATAACACACCTTTAGCGTGGTGACCTTGAACAATTTCCTTGACTTGTGCAGACCGTTACCTCAGCAACATGCACTCACTTGGAATCATATCATTAAAGCTGGGTTTGACAGACTGGGTATTTATAAAGGAGAAATCTTTTTTTTTATAGTATACATGTTTTGCAAAAACATTTCTTTTTTTCTTTTTTATTTTTTATTGTTAATTTTATTGAGAAACAAATAGCAATGGGACAGTTTCAAAACAGGTTAGTAGGACAGTTTCAATAATTAATACATTGCATAGTGTTGTCTTCATAGTGGTTATTCATAGTACAAGATGCAGACATGATATCCTGTCCAAACACTATTAGTATAAATCTTTCTTCTCATTCAATTAAGAGAAAGTAGCTGTATATCTATCCTAACTATTTTGAATATACAGATACAAAATGGTCCTTCATTTGTATGCCCTTTTTTTGTTTAGTTTTGTCAGAGATGGGTATTCCACTGTCATTTAAATATTGTAGGTGTGTGAATTCAACAAAACAATCCAGTATAGTCCAATAGTCCATAGTAGTAGTGAGTTATCCAGAGGACTGGAAATGTCAGAAGTTGTTGGCTTGAGCCTTTTACAGCTCAGCATATTAATATGGCATTACTTTTTATACCTTGTTTTTATACTTTTCTGCCAGATGATTAAGACCAAGATAAAGCAAATCCTATATAACATGAAATGTAACTTTTGTATCTGCCAAGGTCAGTCGAATCCCTTGAGGATTTGCCCTGAAACTCCGTACCACAGATTGTAGATCCTCTGTCATTGTCAGTCATGTGGATGAGTCAGGGTCATTGCTTGACCAATTTGCTCTCTGTGAAAGCCTGAGAGAATGTTTTCTCTCCATATACTCTTCTTAGGCACACTCTACATTGTCCATCACTTTTGCCTGTGGCCCCATGATCTCCTTGATCAGAAAATTTGAGACACAATTGAGTTACACGATGTTATAGTATAGGTTCCCCTACGTATAAAGGAGAAGTCTTGATGCTGGGGAAATAATCATGACGTGTGAAGGACTCTGACCCTGGATGTTGTAAATTATAACCACCCCTGAAATGCAGAATTAAAAAAGGGAGCTTAAATGATCCTGAGAAAAGGGATACCTTGAAAAGATCCTAGAATTTCAAGACAGAGCCCTAGCCCAAAGTAGACAAAGAACCGTGAGAGTTTAGGAAATGGTCAGCATCCATCCCTTGCTCTGCTCTTACCCTGATCTCCCACCAATGTTTCCCAGTAGTAAAACTGATAGAAACTGCAGGACAAAGAAGCCTTACTGAGGTTCATGTGTGTCAGCCTCCCAGGTCAGACAGCAGCTGGAGAAGTTAAGGAACGGAATTATAGGAGCCGATGGAAGACAGTGAGTCACACACTGGAAGCATAATACCTCCTTACAGAGTTTTAACAATGACTAAACAACCTAAGAATATAAAAATCATGTGTAGCCTACGGTCAGTAACATTAAATACTTTTTTGTTATTAATTTTATTGAGAAACAAACAGCAATGAGACAGTTTCAAAACCAATTAGTAGAACAGTTTCAATAATTAATACATTGCATATTGTTGTCTTCGTAGCGATTATTCATAGTACAAGATGTAGACATCATATCCTGTCCAAACAGTATTAGTATAAATATTTCTTCTGTATATCTATCCTAACTATTTTGTGTATATAAAAACAAAATGGTCCTTCATTTGTATCCCCTTTTTTGTTTAGTTTTGTCAGAGATGGGTATTCCATTGCCCTTTATATACTGTAGGTGCGTGAATTCAGCAAAATAATCCAATACAGTCCAGTAGTCCATAATAGTAGTGGGTTACCCATAGGGCTGGGTTGGATGCTTCCCAGAGTGATTCTGTGGAGAAAACCTCATCGTAAGGAAGCATCTGACCCCGTCACACTCAGAAGGCCAACGGTGGGGCTCTGAAGCAGGAGTTTTAGTTATACTGGAGTTGACCTACAGTCATGTCTAAAAAACCTGGAAAACTAGTATGAAACAGGCTTTTTAATACTTTTTTTTTTTAAAGTAGCACTTAGGATCTTAGTAGCAGTCACACATTCTATTGGGAAAGCAGTCGCACACAAAGATTCTGTCAGTCACAGCGCCTCTGACGTCAGGTAGAGGACCGGGCGTGGTATTTGCCAGGACCGCCGAACTCCTAGTCCAGCCAGCCTGTAAGAACTTTGAACTGAGCTCCATAGTGATGAACCTGGGAAAGCTGAAAGGAAAAAAGAACTAAAAATTCATAGGTGCTGAAGGTGCAAATATAATTGAGAGTAGTAAGAGACATTCATCCCCATGTTCTAAAAATGCCCCACCAGGTTTGTAGCAGCAGAGACGGCATTGGGGAGGCCCTGGTGGGAGGCAGGGGAGGCAAGAGCCTGAGCGCCTACTTTCTCCATCAGGTGGACGTAGCAAAAGAATAGGAAACAGCAGACGTCATGGAACCAAGCAGAGCAGGCCTGAAGGAGCAGATCCTCAGCCAGAGGTACAAGACGACACATCAGGTGTGTTGATGCATTCCTGCCCATCTTCAGGGTCACTCCCAGGAATACTTGGGAGAGGCAGGCTCCTAAGGGTGTCTGGGAGAGAAAACAGTGAAACTCGCGGCACACAAATCACAATAATGAACATCATGAAAGGGCTCTGTGCTTTTAACCTTTTGGAGGTCACAGCTCATGAGAGAGATGCAAATACTTCATATTGTAAAGGGCTAAAACCTGATGTGTGAGTTTGGTGCATTAAGCACAACTATAGGTGAAGTACTATAAAACTCTGAAGAGGGCCAGGGAGATAGCTCAGTAGAATAAGCGCCTGCCTGGCAAGCACAGGGTCCTTGAATTCAATCCCCAGTACTGAAAAAAACAAAACAACAACAAACCTCTGAAGAAGAAAGCTGTGATTTTCAGTATTGTTAGCACTTAGGCAAGGTTCCTCAGTGAAGATGACATTGACCTGGGTGACAAAGGACTAATATGATTTAAAGACAGAGACAAGAGCACTTTCTAAACCAAGACGGTAAAAGTCTTAGGATGGAAGAGACAGTCTGATGAGGATACAGGGGATTTACACAGGCGAGTTTCCAAAAGGCAACCAGTCCAGGTTTGACTGGCTGAGATCCTAGAAAATCAGCCTGGAGAATACGGTGTTCATATCATAAAGAATTAAACAATCAGGGGAGGGGTGATGATAGAGTTATGAGCTTAATGATAATATATATATATATATATATATATATATATATTATCATAGTAAAGTGAGAAGCAACCAAAGCAAGGAAAGAGCCTCAGGATTTATGCAAAAAGCTTGCTGAAAGAAAATGAGTGCATACATTATTATTTTTATGTGGCAAACATAGACATGAAGACCATCATTCTCATCTACTTATTGCTGAGCAAATGTGACATATACTATCTTTAGTAGTATTTTCAATGATTTTATGATCAATCTCTTTATTTCCATTTTATTGATAAAGAAAATAAAATTAAGAGTGATATGGCCCAAACTCTACACACAAGTCATGCTTTCTACCTAAATCATGCCCTTAATCAAAATAGGAAGGATCGGGCTGGGAGTTAGTTCGGTAGAATAAGCACTTGCCTGGCAAGTCCAAGGGCCTCAGTTCAATCCCCGGTTCCAAAAATAAAAAAAAAAGATGACAAAATAGGAAGGACCAAAAATTCTGCTTCAAAACAAAGTCAGGGAGATAAAATTTTCACAGAGGTAATTGTTTCAGAAAAGATTATGGACTCTGAATTTTTTAAAATGTTAATGTGCTAGTAGTTTGCAAACGAGCCCTTAAAATAGTTCTCAGTACTAGCATCTGTTAAGACCAAGTCAGGAAGGCGAATGACTACCAGAAGTGCACTTGAATTAGCATAAGAGAGCAAATAAACAGCCATGTTGGAAAGAGACCGGGATGAATTATGACCTAAGAAGCACAGCTTCCGCCGGACAGGAACTCTGAAGACAGCACTGTGTCTACACCACCTTTAAAACTTAAATGTGTGCTTTCCAGAGGGACTCCACTCCGGCCCGGGGAGCACGCGCTCAGATTCCGCCAGCAGGCAGGAAAGGAAGTAACACAGTGAAGGATCTTTCTCAAGGGTGAAGGCAGTAAATAACAAAAGGAATGCCGAAGAAACTTCTACCCAGAGGAAACACTCACATAGAGATTTAATCAAACCTGGGTATATTTAGCCACCATCTACCACCTGGAAACTCTCACACAGATCTCTGCATCTTTAGATTTCAGACAGACCAGCCTGCGCTCCTGACCACAGTATTTGTCCTTATGTGTAGGCATGCTCCCTCTCTGTGCTGAGTCCCTCAGTCGGAAGTGTTTCAAGCTGACCATGCCCTTAAAAACAATTTACATCCAAGCTTTTTATCAACCAGAAGTACAGCCCATCAGAGGTTATGAGTTTTTCAAAGGCTAAACACGTGAGAAAATGTTTTGGCTTCACCTATTAAAAGAATTATTTACATTGTGTTGGTTTCATTTATTACTAAACTGAATAGTTTTCTATTCCTAAATTTATGACTCTATTGTGAGATGAAAAGAAAGATTTACTAAAACTAGTTAAATGCAGAGAATGACTCTTTTGAAAGATAAGCAATTCAGGGCAAGACCCATCAGGGAATGCTAAAGTTGCTAGGTAAAAGTTTAGCAAGATAACCTTAGCTCATATTTGTCACAGAGGAAAAGTGCCACCAGGATCCCTACTAACCGAACACATGCATGTTGCTTAATAATTGCAAAGGGGAAAATGAACATTTACCACAGAGAGGTCAGGGCTCACCACACTTACCACTCAGTCGGGGTCAGGGCTCTGACTGTGGGAGAACTTGAGATGACCCTTCTCTCCCCACCATGGCAGCATCTGAGGTGTGCAGCATCACTGCTGTGTAGTCTTCCAGAAACACTGCAGCTGAACTTAGTAAAAAACCTAGACCTAATTCTGAATATGGGCGGCTAGTCATGACATGCCAGTTACTGCTAAGATGTCTCTTGGGTAGGTGGATGTTCAAGAAGAAGGGGGTGGTGAATGAAAGCAAGAGACAGGAAAAGGAATATTGTGGGACTGTCCTGCTTCAAGGTTGAATATGATGAGATTTTTGGACTTATGTGCAAACATGAGAAGCATAGAATTCTTTATCCTATTTTTTAAAATACAATCTAATTTTTAAATGTTTTTTATCATATTATGTAGGGACTTAAAGTTCAACATATCAATACTTGATGAAAAATACCTGTTCCTTATTATGCCTAAGATGTTTGAAATGCAGTGAGATAGCGAGGTTAAGATTGATAGCCTAAATCATTTGATAATAACAATAAGCTTTTCTTCTGGATGGGTAACAACCTAAGTTTGCAGACCAAAATTAGAGAAAAAGGAGGGCTACAAGGAAAGCCAACTTTTTGGCCCTAGCCTTCTAAGGTCAATTAAGACTCAGGACATATGAGAACTTGTACTGTAACATCATGTACCTCGGTAGTGTCCCAAATTTTCTGATCAAGAAGATTATGGGGCCAAAGAGGAAAGTGATCGATGACACAGAGTGGGCCTAAGGAGAGTCACATGGGGAGAAGACACTCTCTCAGGCTTTCACAGAGAGCACCTTGGCCAAGCAAGGGTCGTGACTCATCCACATGGCTGCACTGATAAAGGTTCTACAATCTGAGGTACAGGATCTCAGGACAAATCCTGAGGGCATTTCATTGACCTTCTCAGACCAAAAAGCTACAACTCTTGTTGCACAGGTCCTGCTTTACCTTGGTCTTAACCATCCAGTAGAAAAGTATGAAGACGAAATATAAGAAATAAAGCCATGCTGTTAAGCTGTGGGGGACTCAGGTCAATAATTTCTGACATTGCCAGTTAAACAGAAGACCCAATGCTATTATGGGCTACTGGACTCTTTTAGAATATTTTGCTGAGTTTACACAGCTATAATATTCAGTTACGGAACTTAGGAAAAATGGGGTACACCGATGAATGTCCATTGTGTATCTGTGTATTCAAAGTGGTTGGGGTAGATATATAGTTGCATTGTCTTAATGACTGGAATGATTTGTTCTAATGGTGTTTATAAATAGGATCACAAGTCCGCATCTTGTACAGCAATTAACCACTAAGAAGAATATATGCAGTGTATTATTTGTTGAAAAAAAAAAAAAAGAGTGGATATCAAAAAAAAAAAACTGATGTTTAATCATTTGAATGACCATCCACCTTTGTGATGCTAATTAAAAAATGAATTGTGGATGAAAAAAAAAAAAACCTAGACCTAAACTCCGCTTTATGAGAAAAAAAAAAAAAAAAAAAAAAGGACATGAAACAGGAAATCAATCCACAACAGCAGCATTCTGAAAAATGTGAAAAATGCAATATCCTACAAATGAAAGGTTCTTACTCAAAGGTAAAAACACAAGGATGAAGGGGAGTCATTCGCAGGAGGACCAATGCACCTTGAGACCACAGTATTAGGTGAAACAAATCAAAGGCAGCAGTTGAAACGTCACGTGGCTTCTCTCACATGAGAAGCTCAAAATATGAAGAGCAAAATAAAAGAAAGATAACAGGAATTGGGGGGATTTGTTTTCCAAATGGGAAGGGTAAGAGGAGGTGAAAGGAGAGAGAGAGAGAAAAGGATGGAAAAACTAGAATTGAAAGAAAATGTGGAAATAGAGCTTTGGTTAAGGGGAAGGAGTCCAACAGTTGGAGGGGAAAAAATAATTAAAGAGAAAAAAAAGAATTGAGATGTGTTATGTACCCCCACCAGCTCCCCACAATAATGCGGTCATTATGGACTACAAGTATGGTTATGCTAACACATACTAATAAAATAAATTCATCAGAAATTGAAGCTGTAACAAGAAAGAAATGAGGAAACAAAACAGATGATGGGAAACAGGGAGGTTGATTTTATGGAATTGGGACCGGGGTGTGCAAGGAGGAGAGGGCAGGACCAGGACAGGAAGAGAAGTGCTTATGATGAAGATGCAAAACGTACTCAAACCAATTCCCAAGAGGTACCTAAGTAGTATGTAGTACAAACGTATGCAGATAAGAAATACAAGTTATTTTTTAAAAATGGTAAAATGTGGGCTGACCAGATAGCTCAGTGGATTAAAGCACCTGCTTAAGCAGGCTCAGCAACTGGGGCTCACTCCCCATTGTGCCATGCCAGCCCTGTACCTGGGGTGCACTGAGATGCCATTGAGACTGGGCGGGGTTGCGTGCCTGTCATCCCAGCGCTTGGGAGGCTGAAAACAGGAGGATCACTACCAGTCCAGTCTGTGCAGTGAGACCTTATTGATCCTGTACTAGATACATTTAAAAAAAGGTCAAATAAGCCAGACTAAAAAGATCTTAGATGAGCTACAAAAGACTTCTCAGATTGCACCAGACATTAGAAGTATTTCAAGGAGCTGTGCTCATTCTAAGCATGGGCAAGGGCCCATGCTTATGCAGGAGGTGCACATTGAGGAATAGGGATGTTGCACTATGAGACTCAGGAACCTACTTTAAAATGTTCCAATCTCAGAAAGAAGAGAAAACTGCACATGTGTTTAGGAATCTAGAAAAATGGCACACAAGCATGGCCAACAATAGACAACTCCCAAATCCAGGGGGATGGCATAAATGCATAAACTATTTCATCAAGATTTTGTAAGAAAGACCTTTTTGTAATAGAAAGCTGTCGGATACTCTCCCTGACTGTATGAAGCCTCACTCCCCAAAATTAGTATGTATTAAAATATTAGTACCTTGGAGAGAATGCATAGATTTGACTATTAACTCAAAAGGATTTGAGTGTAAGCATAGTCATTTCGTGATACTAAAAGCAATGAAAATTACATAAATCTTTAGTGATAAATTTTTAAGCAAAGGTTGGGGAGATAGCTCAGTGGCATAAGCGCCTGCCTGTTAAGCACAAAGTCCTGAGTTCAATCCATGGTACAAAAAAAAAAAAAAAAAAAAGGAAAGGAAAAAAAGGAAATTTTAAAGCAGAATTATACAAACATTTTCAGTATTTTGCACCCAAAGGCATACCTAATATAGGGACCAGGTGTATGTTAATACATTTTGTCAAATCTGAGACTAAACTGATTAAAAAAAAAAAAAAGTGTCTGTGGCTTAGGAGTTCTTTTTAAAGAATCAGGTCCGAGGCACTTGAACACATAACACTTCTTCCAACCAAATGCAATCTGAGCCTCTCTCTCACATGTCTGCTCCCAGATTTCCAAAGCATCAATATCACATCTAGTACTTAAGCACTTTCTATCTGCTTGGCGCTCTCAGGAATTCCTCACAAGCTTCATCTCTCCTGATCCCCAGAAGCCCCCGACGAGTTCAGGGCTGCTGTCATGCCTATTTTACAGAGAAGGAAAAATGACTCTTCCAGTGGAATTGTTGCCTAGTGTAACAAGATGGTCCACAGTAGACCCAGAACGGTGCTCTGTGTCCACCTGATCCTCTGGCAGCTATACATTGCCACAGAGGGCAGAGAGAGACAAACACATCTGACGTGGTGACTGACACCTGGACATTATTAATGGGAGTTTTCAGATAGGAGGAGAGCCAGGGACTAGTGAAAGAAATGGACATTTTGGAGCTAGGACTTTTTTCATCTCATTTAATTCCCACCTTCAGAGAAACCTATCCCTCATAGCAGAGAGCTGGCCCAGATCTAAAACAGCACAGAGAAAACTACAAGTTGTTAGAGTTCTTTAAGAGCATCCCTCGAGGCAGGAGTTGTTCTCAAAAGTGACCAACATCTGATTAACGTGAAGACGCAAGCATTGATCTTGTAAATTATCTCCTTACATTATTTAAGACTTTCTCAGATCCCATAGGGGGGAAATCAGTTATAGTGACTTCAAGTAAATATATAACTTACTAAGCCGAGCTCTCTCTCTCTCTCTCTCTCTCTCTCTCTCTCTCTCTCTCTGTCTCTCTCTGTCTTCATCTGTCTCTGTCTCTCTCTGTCTCTGTCTCTCTCTGCCTTGGTCTCTTGAGAATCCCTCCAAGTTAAATTGCGACTATAGGTTTTCCAAAGCTTTAGTTGCATTCCCAGTTTCTATCTGTGAGCTACAGGGAGAGGAGCATCCATTGCCTTTGGCTTAAACATGGTGTGTGACTGTATCCATCAGAATTCTTTAGAGAAGCAGAATGGGAGGGATATACACGAAGCAATTGCTTACACAGATTTTCCTCACACAATTGTGAGCGATAAACGTCCCCAAGCATTGTGGTCAACAAGCTGATCAGGGGACTGAACAATCAGAGAGTATAGATGCGTGGAGAGCTCTCGGTCTGAGTCGGAGGCCTGAGAACCCGGACAAACTGTGGTGGGAGTTCTAATTGCAGGGCAGAAAAGACTGAATGATGCTTCAGCTTGAGACGCAGCAACATGCTAAATGCCCTCTTGCTCAACCTTTTTACTGCTCAGGTGTTTGTCGATTGCATTATGTTTAGTCATATTATGAAGAACAAGCTGCTTTGTTCGTTGGACCAATTCAAATGCCAACCTCAGCCAAACGCACTCACTGAGACATGCAGAATGCTCATTGACCGGGTGTCTGGGAACCCTCACCACCCTCACACTGCCACACCAGTTGACCACCACACTGGGCCTAGAGCTCTTTACTTCTGGTTACTTGTCAAAACTTTCTGTCTCTAAAAACAGACGAATGCATCCTGCTTTCTCTTTTTCAGAGAAGTTCTCTGGTCTTAGGTACATCTGTATATGTATACGGGAGGCATTTTGTTTGTTGAAGACTTTGGGAGGGACCGGTTCCAGCTCCTGCCTTCTGGTGTGTCCTGGCCTAGTTACTCGACTTTCAGTTTCTACTGGAATAACTGGGACAAGCATTTGAATGGGCCATTTGGATTTTCCCACCTGTTTTCCTACCGCTGTGCTTTCGACTTCTCTGCCTTTCCTGGGACGTGGGGAATTCTCCGTATTTTGAGTTCATGAACTTGAATAGCTGTTAACTTTTACTGGCATGTTGTATACATAATTGCTTATAGCTAGAAATCTTTGCCTTTCCTTTTTAAAACATTCTTTTAACTTTTGTGGCAAAAAGATAGTGATATCCCATTTTGAAATATAAAATATTTACTTTTCAAATAAACTTATATAGGAAAACAGAAAATCACTCTAAGGACAGGTCTTACTCAGGCATGATGAATACTAGGAGAGGAATGCGGCGAGGAAAAACAGTTGCCAAGTACATTTCCTGGTACCCACTATGTCCATAGCAAACGCTTGATGAATTAATGAGTAAATAAGAAAAAAACTACTATCTTCTTACCAAAAGATTTCTTTTCTCCACCATATATTCTTCAAGAATAATCTTGTATACATGACAGTTTGATTTGTTTCACTTAAAATTCTGGTTCATCCATTTACTTAGAAATCTCTCAAATTTAGCCTTATTTATGGCTGAGTAGCACCCCGTTGTATTAAAAAAAAAAAAAAAGAAAATCCACATCTTCTTCATTTACATATAGAACTATGTACAGTGATGAGAAAGTTTTGAATATAGTAGCCAGCCATGCATGATCATTGAGTATTTGAGGCCTGCCTGCTAAAACTGAGGAACTGAGTTTTTAACATTATTTAGTTTAAGTTTGAAGTTTTACAGCTGCATGTGGCTCATGGCTACCATTGCAGACACCACAATTCCACAAGGTCTTGGGCCCGCTACACTCTCAAATCACCTAAGCAGCCTAAGCCCGGAGCCCTTTTTAGAATAATAAAAGCAGGATATCCAGTTGCTGGGCCTCCGGGACTTGGAGGGTTGGGATAATTATGGGAAACTTATCTTTTCTTTCTTGAACATTTCAATAAAAAACCCCCAATCTTTAGCCTTTTCTTTCTGACAAAATCCACAGAAAATCTGCTTACTAATTCAAGACCGATGTCTGTGGGTAATCCACTAGGCAGATTAAAAATTCAAGGTATCTGTGAGTTTACTTGCTCCGCTGGACCAGCTGTAATACTGATGGTGGCATCTCTGACTCTCACACTTTGTGTCACCATCCATGCTGGGTGACCTAGAGAGGCCTGATGATTCATGAAGTTCGCGTGGCGCTGACGTGAAAAATTAAGATAGACTTTTTAAAAAATTAACACATCCAGTGCAGTGTTATTTTTATTTCTTGGTGAGGCCAGCAACTATTAAAGTGAAATGAATTAACACAGTGTTAAGGCTAGAAATTCTTTCCTTACTTCTGTTTACATTTACAGTTCTAAATATGGAGAATGAAAAACACATTTCCAAATTTATTTAAGAGTAATGTTTAATGAAGAGGACACTACTGTCTAATGTTATATGGTCAGCTGAACTAAATCTTCCTCAGGAAAAAAATAGCAAAACATGGATTCAAAAAAAAGTAACTACATGCAAATTTTCTAAAGGACAACTTGAAAGTGTATCAAAAACTGTACATATGGTCATATACTGTGACCCAGTCATCCAGAAACCTGGAATTTTTCCTATGGTACAACTGGTGAACCATTGTCCAAGATTACAATAAAAATTTCATTACAAAGTTATTCAAAGACTGAGGTAAACAGTGGAGAAGGAATCAAATATATACTTATAATGAAATAGTATGCTATAGTTTTGAAATCTACTGTGTTAATGCCATATAATAATATTAGAAACTGTTCATATTAATGTTAAACTTTAAGAAGATATGAGGTTGCTTATTGTATGGTAGCATACATACAAGTGGAGGCAAATAATCCCGGTAAGAAAGATTGAAGAGCAACAGAATTTTTTTAATGCATTCTTGAGACAGTTTAAGTTTGAAAATAGTCTGGTATTGCCTAGAAAAGCTAATCATAAACATACCTGACCCAATAATTCCCCTACCAGACATAGCCACTAAGGCTGCTTTTGAAACTGAGTTTTAACCAAAGAATAGGTTTTGAAAATTAATGTAATGAGTTACAGGAAGTATTAATATATAATAGATCAGTGTATTGCCTTGTAAATTTGCTTGTTACACTTCCATGCACATGAACATTATGGTTCCAGATTATAGCATAAAATACATTAATTACTGTTTGTTGACCATGACTAACAGGTTTTTTTTTTTCTTTTTCAGAACCAGGGATTGAACTCAGGCCCTTGCGCTTTCTATGCAAGCACTTATTCTACTGAGCTATCTCCCCAACCCCCAATTTTTAAGCCACTGATGGCCAAAAGAAACTCTGGTACATATCTCCCAAAAAAGGAATCTTACCAAGAAA
>NW_004524581.1:928696-930660 GCF_000260255.1 Octodon degus | reverse complement strand
TTTTTTTGAACTGGGGCTTGAACTCAGGTTCTTGTGCTTGCCAGGCAAATGCTTATTCTACTGAGCTATCTCCCTGGCCCTGAAAATATTCATAATGACTAGAAACAAATCCTAATGTACATTTATACCAGAATAAGTTCTAGGATACATGGCACTGTTGTCCCCACCCAGTAGATGTGAATAGAGGCAGTAATATAACCTCAAAGGAAACTAAGCTTATACATTACACAGTGCACCCCTGACACCCTGGGTCTGCTACCATCTTTTGACAACTCCTGGCTAACACTTTGTAAACATTCAGTGACTGTTTGATAAGTGAATAAAATCATTAATATGCAAATCAATAACTCAAATGACCTGGCTTCAAGGTCTATAGGTCAGGAACAACTGTAAACTTGGTGTTATGGTTTGTGTCTATTTGTCCCCCCAAAGCCTCATGCAGTTATGGCGCAGACTTCTAGACTTTGTGATTAATTCATGAGCCAGTGCTGGGATTATGGGTGTGAACGCTACAGAAGGCCTGAATGCAGCCTAAGGGGTATAGGCTTGCTCTCTGTAGCCATTGTGGTCACTGTTGCTCCTATTTGTTATTGCCCTTATGCTGTTTTCTGCCACCATGAATGGCTGCCCACTGTTGTGCCACCCTGAATTGGGGCCAGCTGAGTACAGACTGAAACCTCCACTGACTTTGAGCTAAAAAACCTTTCCTCCCTTCATTCTGGGTGTCAGATATCTGTCCCAGCAACAAGAGAAGAGTAACCAAGACACTCCATCATTAAGAACATCTCATTTTTCTTGAATCAACAATCTGCCTCTCTGGTGTTTCAGTGGCTCTAACTGCCCTTTGGTTTATGACTGCATCACCCCAATTCCAGCTCCATTTCAACAGGGAAATGGGGTACCCATTCTTCCCTCTTCCCCTCTTCATTTATAAAGGCTTCCACTTCATCTCCCCCCTGCCCCCCGTTTTCTCTTCCCAGTTGAACACTTACTTCCTATTTCTTCCTATCAAGTATACATTCTGGTCCTTATTTACATTCTTACTTTCTCACACCAGAGAAACTACTCACCTAAACATGAGTGGTCAATTTATTTCACTTAAAATTAGGGTTCATTCATTTACCTAGAAATGTCTCAAGTTTAGCCTTTTTTATGGCTGAGGAGGACTCCACCATATAAAAAAAACCCACACCTTCTTCATTCACTCATTAGCTCAGGGGCATTTGGGCTGTTTCCAAGATTTAGCTAGTATAAATTATGCTGTTATAAACATGGATGTGCATACATCACTGTGGTATGATGTCTTTAATCCTTCTGGGAAGACACCAACAAGGAAAACAGCAAGGTCAAATGAGACATTTAATTTTTGTTTTTAAAGAAATCTCCACATTTTTTTCCACAGTGGTTCCACCAATATACATTCTCACACACCATGGAGAAGAAGGCTTTCTTTTTCCCCACAGACCCTCCAACTTTTGTTATTGGTTGATTTCTTGATAATCGCCATTTTTTTCTGGAGTGAAATGGAATCTCAGAGTTGTTTTAATTCGCATCTCAAATGACCAGGTATTAAACTCAGGATCTTGCGCTTGCCAGGCAAGTGCTTATTCTACTGAGCTATCTTCCCAGACCTTGAAAATGATTTTTAGAAATTGCATCAAAATCCTGAGGGGATTTGACTGACTTTGTCAAATACAAATATTACATTTTTTTGTCCTATAGGTCTTGCTTTATCTTGGTTTTAACCATCCAGTAGAAAAGTATAAACACAAGGTATAAAAGTACAGTCATATTAATATGTTGAGCAATAAAAGGCTCAAATCAACAACTTCTGACACTGCCAGTTCCACAGATAGTCCATTACTATTATGGACTACTGGACTACATTGGATTATTTTGCTGAATTTACGCACCTACAATATTTGAATGGCAATGGAACACCCATCTCTGACAAAACTAAACAA
>NW_004524581.1:913573-928596 GCF_000260255.1 Octodon degus | reverse complement strand
AATATATATATATTAGGATAGATATACAGCTACTTTCCTCTCGGTGCAATGAGAAGAAAGATTTGTACTAAAAGTGTTTAGACAAGATATCAGATCTGCATTTTGTACTCTGAATAACTATTATGAAGACAACAATATACAATGTATTAATTATTGTAACTGTCCTACTAACCTGTTTTGAAACTGTCTATTGCTATTTCTTTATCAATAAAATTAATTTTTAAAAAACTCTGAAATAAATAAAGTTAGTGATATGCTCCACAAAAGTCAAGAAAATGCAAAAATAAGACACCCTCTAGAAAAAAATATTTGCAAAAGATACATTTGATACAAGACTGCTATTTAAAATATTCAAGGAACCCTCAGAATGCAAAAAGAAAATGAACATGAAAAAGTCAACTTAAAAGTGAACAAAAGACCTTAACAGATACATCACCATAAAAGACAGCAAGTGTGGAAAGATTTTCAGGATCACATATCTTTAGGTAATTTCAAATAAAAGAACGAGGGTTCTGGGTGGGGTAGCTCAGGGACAGAATGCTTGCCTCCCACTTGCAAAGCTCTGGGTTCAAGCTCCAACACCATGAAAACAACAAGCTACAATTACATGCCTACCAAAATCCAAAACATTGACAATACCAAATGTATATATCAATGAAGGGCAACAGCAACTTCTTCATTTTTTGTGGGTATAAAAACTGGTTTAGCCAGGCATGGTAGTATACACCTATAATCTTAGCTCTCAGGAAACTGAGGCAGGAGGATCCATGAGTTCAAGGTCAGCCTGAACTATACAGTAAGATCTTCTCTCCAAACAACCCCCCCAAAATGTTTAGTCACTTAATTTCAAATAAGATAGTTTTCAGTTTCTTATAAAACATCCTTTTATCACATAACTAATTGCATTTATTGGCATTTACCCAAATGAATTGAGAACTTATATATACACAAGATCATTTATAGCATTTTTTTAAAAATTGCCCAAATTTGGAAGCAACCAAGCTGACCTTCAGGAAGTGAATAGATAAAATGTGGTGCATTCAGACAATAAAATATTACTCAGTATTAAAATGAAATGAGTTATGAAAGCATAAAAACATGGAGGAAACAAATATACATCATGAAGTAAAAAATATCAACCTGATTTCAGCCAATATACATTCTGGAAAAGGTAGCAAAAATATCAGCCATTGCCATAGCCATTGCCTGTTTAAAGGAGGAATTAAACAGGAAAGAGAAATGGTTAAGTGGAGCACAGAGGATTTTTTTCTATGACAATAAAACTACTGTGTATGATATTATAATAGTAGATCTGTGTCATATATATTAGCCAAAACTTACAGAACAGATAATATAAACAGTGAAATCTAGTGTAAGCTACAGACTGTGGATGATAACACTATGTCAGTGTCAGTCAATCAGTTGTAACAAACATACCCAAAATAGGGGAGTAAATGCATGAGCGGAAACAGGGTAAGTGACCTCTCCATATCTTCTGCTCAATTATACTTTCAACCTAAAAATTGCTCTAAAAACCTGTTTGATGACTAAATTTATTTTTGATGACTAAATTTAATGATTTGATACAATCACTGAGGATTTTCAGTTTGCCACAAATACAAAGTTTAAACACATATAAATATGAGGCAATTTAATTAACCCCTGCTCATCAACTACCTAAATGATATTTTCCTTTAAGTTCCATCTCAACCCTTGCCTTCCTCTACAACATTCCTTTAAACTATCCTTTCTGTAGCTCTTCTTCCCCCAAAACTCTATGCCTGTAACCCACAGGAAAGAAACATGTCCTCAGAGGATCTACCATGATTTCAGATTTTCACATGGAATGCCTTGATTCACCTAAAACACTATAAGTTACTCTTTGAAGAAACAAATTTTACTCCTTCAACATTTCTTTGTCTTCTTCAGCAGCTCGATGTTTGTTTAGTAAATGAAGAACAACAAGAACTCCAGCATCTCGGAAAATTCATTTAAGATAGTATTAAAGCCTTTACTTGAACTTAAGGGAGAAAAGAATCTTCTCCTTGGAAACAATGTTGTTAAAAATAAAATGATTCTTTCAACTTTTCACCATGTATAAATAAGACTGCATCAGTGTACTTGCAGATAGTGTTTCATGGCTACCTAAATATTGTATACACAATTTAAACCAAAGATTTTTTTCCCCTCTCATTTTCTGTGAGGAATTAAATCTTCTAGGAGTAGCACACAGCTGTTAGGTGCCATAAATACATTAAGCTACAAAAGTCTATTTGGAGATAACATTTCTGGAAAAGGCTCACCACCTCATCTGTGATAACTCTGAGAGTCTTTCACTCATTATAATTAGGTTCAACAACCAAATAAAGCTATTGCCTTTAAGCCTGATGACTGAAGGTCATGTCCAGAGTTGGAGGGAAGACATAGGAGCACGTGAGGAAGGGTTTCTATAAAGGTTTTCCCTTTCCTTTTAGGGCCTTAACACACTTAATCCATGTTTGGCCCAGGATATTTGTTTGAGTCCTGCAGTACAGAAACAAGATCAGCTCCTCCAATCAGAGAGAGAGTCTCATATAAGGCCAAAAAAAATGAGGATTTAAAAATTAAAAGTAATTACAATCATTGCACTTAATTGAAAATTTACAAGCAGAGTATATATGAAGATATATACACACACACACACACACACATATATATATATATATATATATATATATATATATATATATATAATACATTATATATTTGTGGTAGACAAGCTTCCCTCTGAGAACCCAACCTTCCTCACATCAAAGACATAAAATGCACACCTCTCAATTGGAATTTTGAATTTTGAAAGGGATTTTTTTTATCATTTTGGTGGGCTTTCATCACATGAGCCCCTGAAAAGTTTAGAGACAGGGAACCCTCAGCATACGCTTACTTGAACACAGTGCTTACATTAGATGATAGGCTGCATTGTCCCTCTCCAATATCCTTTAGGCTAGGAATCATTTCCTTCATTTTACAAATGACACTGAACCGGAAGAGTCTAAGGAACATTCCTAGAATTGTCCTACCTATCAGGATTCAGATCCTGCTTAATCTGGCCCTAACCCTCCATCCTTGGATCTTCACAAACCTCCTTTGCCTGTACTGGATCCTGAATAGTCACATAGTTATTTTCTGTAACATAATAATAAATTAATCATTAGCCTTGGGACTGCTTGATCTTATACCCGACTATCAAACCAGTGACATGGGTGTCGCTTCCCCTAACTATGCTGTGTCCAACAGGACAGAAGCAAGAGCTAACTTCTTGTTCCATCGTCTACCCTCCAGGGCATTTGGTCAGCACATGAGTAGAAAGGAGGCAAAATAACACCAGCAAGCAGCAAAAATTTTGCTAGCAGCAAATGAGAAGTCATGGGATAAAAGGCAAGTACTGTCTGCTCTTCTATAAATATAGAATTATATGGAGCTAAAAGTGAAGTTGTAGGGTGACAATTATGGAATACATTGTAAGCTAAACCGTTAAGTTATATAAATACAAATATCAAAATCAGAACACTGATTTCACTTAGAGCATGGGAAAAGGGAGCAATCCCGCTGATTTCTAAAGAGAGACCAGATTCAAATACAGAGAGGCAGGAAAAAATAAACATTATTCTTAAGAAAAGAATAATTCTCTTATAAGTGAGAAAATATTAGTTTAAAGAGATTGTAGTGCTAAAAGACAAAGTTAGTCTATTTTTCTTATTAAATTTTCATGTTAACACAACTGCAAACTCAAAATATGTCTTGATTACTTTTCTCTTTTTCTCTAAATAGTGCCTATTTCCTGATGGTGCATATATTCTCTTAGATAACAAAACTGTTATCATAAACAGAAAATGTTTATGTTTACAATTACCTAAGCTACAAACTTCATCTTGGTTTTTTTCAATTGTTCCAATTAAATCCATTACAACAAACAGGGTCCCAGATCATGCATTTCATTCAGCTATATGTCTTTTAATCTGGAACATTCCTCAGTCTGTTTATGTTTTATAACATTGATTTTTTTTTTGTCTTGGAAGAGCATCAGCCAGAAAATTTCACCTTATCTGATTTTTCTTTGTGATTTGATTCATGTTTGTACTTTAACATCATATTAGGAAGCATTTGATGCCAAATTATTCCATTAATGGTGATGTGAACTTCGGTTATGTGGTAAGGCAATGATTAAAATATTTCTTTACTGTAAGTTTACTGTTTTCCTTTATAAGCAGTGAGAATCTTGTGGGGAGATACATCATTATATTTGTTTTTAAATGCAAAAATTACTATCAAATTCTTTTTCCTGTTGGTGTTTTCTTCAATTTAGTCAAGAGGCTAAAAATATTTATTGCATTTAGAATGTTCACATTTTTAAATAGTACTAAATTATGGTATATCTACTGTATTAAAACATGGACTTTTATGGGAGAAATGGTCTCATGACTATAGGTCAGTAGTTTGCTGAAATATAAAAATAGAATTCTACTTTTTATAGAGTACTGGCCAGATAGTTCAGCAGATTAAAGTGCCTACTTAGGCACACACGGGGACTGGGCTCAATCCCAGGCTTGCAGTGCCAGCTCTACCCCAGGGACACGCTGAAAGGGCGATTGAAATTGGGGGTGGTGGTGCAGGCCTGTAATCCCAGTGCTTGGGAGGTTGAAAACAGGAGAATCACTATGAGTCCAATCCTGTAGTGAGACCCTGTAATGAGGCCCTGTAGACCCTGTACTAAATATATATTTTTTAAAATTCCACTTTCATGATCATTCTTACTGCTGAGCATGGTGGCACATGCCTGCAATCCCATCACTCAGGAGACTAAGGCAGGAAGATTACTGTGAGTTTAAGGCCAGCGTGGGCTACAAAGTGAGTTCAAGCCCAGCCTGAACCGCATGGTGAAACTCTGTCTCAAAAAGACAAAAAGAAAAAAATCATTCTTGTTGTGCTTTAAACTTGAATCCTATATCCAAATTACCTTGGTTGCCAAGTACTAAAATTTAATATAAGGCAAGATCTGTTATTATTTTTTTAAATGCTTATTTTGAAAAGGTGCCCATTGGCATGTTATCTTACAACACTAAATGTGTATAATCTAGTTGCCTGCAGGAAAATCTGAATTGGTGATAGCTCAGAATTATTATGATTTTCTGTTGGATAAGGAACCAAAACACATTTTTGTTGGTATGTTTATAGATAAAACCAGAACTTTTGCTCTCTAACAAATGTATGCTCCATGGAGAATAGATTAGAGGGGGGAAGCGTAGACTCTACAGGAGTCTGCAGCAGTAATCCAGAGAACACATGGTAGCTATATCAATTAGAGCTGTAAGTCAGAGAATGAATCAATAACAATCGGTGATTATTTAGATATAAGGAGAAAGATGCAGAGGAGTGTCAGCATAATTATTTCAATTAGATGTGACCAGCTGTGTGGACAGGCTATCACCGACCGAGAGGGCAAGTCTATGAAGTAGTGCCCATGTTCCTTTTGAGAAGCCATTGAGGCCTCCCAGTGAATCTACTCAGGAGGCATTGAGTTGGACAAGTGTGGTGCATGAAGGGAGGTCAGGTTGGAGGCACTGTGCCGACTGCCCTCGGACACTGACGTCACTCTGGGGCCAGCTGCAGTGAGCCTCCACCAAATTCTGCAGCCATGACGTGAAACAGACTGAGCAACCCAAGTCTTCAGGGACATCACATTTTTGGTAGCACCAAGATTGGCTGTTACAACACCTGTAGAGAGTCACTTGAATGCATTTTAAGTATGTATGCTTATGTACATAGTATTTTAGATTAAAATTAAGTCCTGTACTCACCATTATAATCTACTAAATTACCTATAATGTCTTTCTCTAAAAAGTGAGGTTCATCACCCCCACTGTGTTCTCTCCACTACAGAACAGTGGAGTCAATATTTGAAGATCCAGTTGCAGTGTCAATTAGCTGGAGTGTTGATTAACTGCCATAGGCCATCCAAGGTGGAAACAAGGTTCCCCAGGAGACACTGCATGCTTTTAACCGCCATCTCGCATATGGCACTATTGCTCCTAGAGCCAGGACTCAGGGACCTAAGGACAGCTATTACCCACACTGACACATAACAACAAACTTTTCTCTTGCTTTTGCAACCTCATACTGTGGCCTTAGTTTCAGAAGGAGGAATCCTTGTACCACAATACATAATCATTTTCTTGAAACAGAGGACTTTTCCCGTAATTACAGTTGTCACTTTGGGTTCCCCATGTCTTTTCATCAACAGACAAAGAAGGAGATGACCGCACTGGCTCCTGGATTTGCAGATTCTAATTTACTCTACATTAAACATCACACTTTCTGTATCCCTCTTATACATTGAACATAAATCTTTGTAATCTAATTATTTCCCGCCCCCTTATTGCAATATAGATGGCCCATTATACAGAACAATTACTTTTTCTCGGCATGGTGTCTATTAACATCTCAGGAGTGTGGACTCCTCCACACCTGGAATTCCTCTATGTGCACCATCCATATCTTGGAGGGACCCAAAAGATTCTACCTCCCCAACACAGATCTCCGGAGTTTATAGATTGGAGCCCTTATGGGAGATTACAACTCAGCCTGGTGTATGGCCTATTGGTGCTGGTACACTAATTATTTGGGGAGAAACACATCTGTTTTATATACTGATGCTGAGGGTCAGTTAGCATGGCAAGGATCCAGCTTCAGCCCCCAGTGCTACGGGCCATCATTAATGGCAAGTCTGGAACCCTTAAAAGAGACTTTTGGAAATTAGCTCTTCCCTACTACACAGGGCAACAATGGAAAGGGCATTTGACCAAGTTTACTGCAAATACTTCTAATAATCAAATTTGGAAGATAAAACACACAGTGT
Organism: Octodon degus; assembly: GCF_000260255.1. Lineage (NCBI taxonomy): Eukaryota > Metazoa > Chordata > Mammalia > Rodentia > Octodontidae > Octodon > Octodon degus. The sequence continues at coordinate 921,701 of NW_004524581.1, read as the reverse complement.
CCCATATACACACACACTTCTTATGTTTCCTATATGGGACTATTGAATGGAAACTTGCCTCATTCACAGGAAGACAATGTATACTGAGCTACCGTGTATCAACACCTGAATAAACAAGACTTCACTATAGGAGCCATGCATGGCCTAACACTCCTGCTATTCATTTGTTACAATCTCCAGCTTATAAATAGGACAAAAGGAATATTGGGCTTCATTACTGTGGAAATTGTCTCTTTGGTATTGTTTATCTCAAGTTGCTGTGAGCTCTCGCTCCCTCTATACAGACTGCTCCCTTTGTAGACAAGTGGACCAAAACAACAGATAAACCTTGCACTACACAGCACTCTACTGATGCAAACTTGCAATCACAGATCGAGGTCTTAGCAGCAAAACTACTGTGACGTGGGTGGAAGATCACATAGAAGCCTATAGCTACAGCAAGGCTTCAGTGCCACCTTCATATCACTCTGTATTGTATAGTTCCTCTTCCCTGTAACCAATCCTCTCATCCTTGGGAATGTATAAAAAATCGTATGCAAGTTACTACGCACAGCAACATCACTATGAATCTAGAAGCTTTAAAAAGGCTGCATTATCTATGTCTCAAGAAACCCATAATTTTGATAAGCAAATTCAAGACGCTTTTGATCAGCTTAATCTGTGGAATGACCTCAAGGACTAGATTGATTATATTGATATGTTTGCGTCTGCTGTTTCTGCTCTTACACTGCTGCAGGGGATGCCAAACCTGACAATGCCTAGATGCTATCCAACCTCAAGCCATGTTGTTTCAACTCTTGCAATTACAGAAGCAGGAAAGGGGCACCTGCTGGAGACCAGGCTGTATGACTGTAGTCCCATAGTCTGGAGGTTTGTGTGATGTTGCATTAGGAACAGAGAAATATGCAGAAGGCTGCCTGCTTCCTGGCTGCATGGAGAAGCCTCATGACTACAGTTTCCTTGAGGCAAGATAGCATCTGCGGGGGACAATCTAAAGAATGCAGGCATATTGCTTGGAAGAAGGACTTGTTCTCCATTCCTTTGTCCCTCTTTGCTACAGTTGCTATTCTAAGAAAAGTACATTACGGCTTCCCCAAGATCCTAGTTTGCTAATAAAAATGGGCCTACTATGGAGATTGATGCACCTGTTCTGTAGAGTCAGGTTCCTCTCGGTCCCCTTGTACCATGATTATTGTCTTTTTGTCTTTCTTTATTCCTTGCCTTTCCCTCCATTGGTACTGGGGTCTGATAAGCCCTGGAAACCATGTCCTTTCATTAAACAGAAAACCACAGCAACCCAATTCAGATCAGAGTGCTAATTACCTGTGTGCTACATGGTGAAGATTTTATCATTTTGATTTGACCCATCACAGCCAAAATGCATGCTGAAAACAGAATGTGGGTGGTATAGTAAAAGAGGGTAGATAAAAACATAATAGCCACAGTCACATAAACATTTGCCAAGATGAGGACTATAATTTTTTTGTTTAAATGTATTTATTTAAAAAATTAAAAGAGAAGGAGGTTTTATTTTTTTGTCTACTTTAGGCTGCTTTAAGGACAGGTCTGGTACAGCTTCTGGAGCTGGGAATAGAACTGCAGTCCTACACGCCTGCCTGCATTTGCCCAAGCTGTACTTTAAACAACTGAGCTATCCAGCAAAAAGGCTCAAGTCAACAACTTCTAATCTTGGCAGTCCTACAGATAAACCACTACTGTTATGGACTACTGGACTTTATTGGATTATTTTGCTGAATTCACACACCTACAATATTTAAATGGCAATGGAATACCCATCTCTGACAAAACTAAACAAAAAATGGGATATAAATGAAGGACCATTTTGTATCTGTATATACAAAATAGTCAGGATAGATATACAGCTACTTTGTCTTAATTCAATGAGAAGAAAGATTTGTACTAATAGTGTTTGGACAGGATATCATGTCTGCATCTTGTACTATGAATAACCACTATGAAGACAATATGAAATGTATTAATTATTGAAACTGTCCTACTAACCTGTTTTGAAACTGTCTCATTGCTATTCATTTCTCAATAAAATCAATAATAAAAAAATTAAAGACCTTCACAGCACAACTTCTTCCCACACAGGTATGTTTCAGTTATACCAATCACAACATAGTTACAAGCAATAAATCAAGTGGGAAGGAACTTCTGACTTTAAACTTAAAAGGAGGAGGATGATAATTGTTATATATCTTCTTTATTTTATTTTTATGAATATACATATGTCTCTGTAAAAAGCAAATTTTTCTTCTTCTCTATTCTCTCGTCACCCAACATAAAAATGTATTCATGATAGTTCACTTTCCATTCCTGTGTTTGTTATAGTAGAAGCCTAAACACCTTCAAATTAAAAAACCAAACAAGCAAATTGTTGGCTAAGTGTTGGCTCAGGTGTGGATTAATTAGAACACTTATATTTGATGGGAGGATGCAAAAATAGCAGAGCCACTTGGAAGAGTTTCGCAGTTATCCATGCTCCCCATATGGTGCTGAGGTCTTACTTCCAAAAGGAAGAAGGCATTCGCCAGAATATATAATAATTTCACTGAAGGGCCAGTGAGATAGCTCAGCAGGCTGAGCACCTGCTTAGGCAAGCTCAGGGGCTGGGGTTCAATCTGTAGCACCACATGCTGTGCTGGCCCTTCCTTGTGTGTGTGCTGACTCTGCCACCGAGTCCGGGCATGTGCTTGTAATCCCAGTGCTGGGGAGGCTGAGAACAGAAGAATCACTATGAGTTGGAGTTGTGTAGTGAGACTCTGAACAAAAAAAAAAAAATCATTGAAATAGGAGGGTTTTATCTTAATTAGTCGCAACATGTACTTTATGCATTTGAATAAACAGGAAATCTAGATATTTATTCTAGAAAAATAAGAGCTTCTACTAATTAAAAATCCTTCATTGGTTGTAGTATTCTTTATCACTGGAAAAAAATGTCCTTGGGTAGGTGAGTGGATGGATCCTAAGTGCATCCATAAAAAAAATACTGTTGAGCAGTAAAAAGGAATGTGTTGTTGATACACTCAGCAACACGAACATCATAAGTATTGCCAGTATTTAAAAACATTAAAGTAAATCTTTATATGCTATGCTGTTCTAGTTATATGACTTTCTGGAAAAGACCAAGCACACTATTGGAGAACAGATCCCCAGATTGCCTGGAGTTATTGTTATGATGTAGATTTAAAATGTCCCCCCAAAGTCTAATGCAGCCAGAGGTGGAGCCTTGGGAAGGTGACAAGGTCCCAGGGGATTGATCCTCTGAAGAGTTCGTAGTTGAACATGCTGAGGAGAGCTGCAGTGTGCTCAGAAGAGGAGGGCCACTGAAGGCATGAAAGATGGGTACATTCTTGCCCCACTGTTCTCTTCCTTGTCTGTTGCCTGGCTGCCACGGGATGTGGCAGGTCTTCCTGTCACGCTTTCCCACCACCTTGCTTGTGCATTGGAGCCCATTGGCATGCAAGGGCCACTTCACAACCAGGAGCCAAAATAAACCTTTTCTCCTTCAAGTTTTGAATGTTAGATATTTTGTCTGAACAATGAGAAAGTGCCTGATATGGACAGGGGAGGGGCAGGATTTGAGGATAAAATAAAGCAGCAGTCTAAGAGAAGTTCTAGAGGTGAGGTAGTCATTCTGTACCCTAATTGTGGTGGTAGTCACAAAACTATGGATTTGTCAAAATCACCATTAATGAATAAACAAGGAATGTTAATGTGTGTGCAGGTTTTTAATTGTCCATTAAAATAAAATTAAGGAAGGGTATAGATTTAAGAAAGATCAATTATAAAGAGTGAATTGTATGCCTCAAACCCCAGAGGCATGAAGCTTCCTTGTGGGGCTCTGGGACTATCCAAATAAGATGTGCCTGCAGTCTGAACTAGGATTGGGACAGAGAGTTGGAGAGCAGCAGCGGAAAAGTGGCAGCACGTGAGGCTCCTTTCTAGTTCATCTGACTGGAGGGGAGGATTCTTTCCTTAACTTTAGCAAGTATTATTCACCAGAACTCATTCTTCAGAGAAAAAAACTGCATACAAGTAGGACTTTAGTGTGAAAGGAGTAGCTTAGTTTGGGATATGGTAAGGCTTGAGGTATGGCTATAAGTTTGTAGGCAGGTATTTACAGGGTGCAATGGCTGAACTAACATACTTATGATCTATCTGAGTAATGGTTTTGCAAAGTGACATAATGCACTATAATTTTATAACTGATATTTCCAGGAACCCAAAATAACTCATTAAAATGCAAAGTGTACCTTCTCAATTCATTGAAATATCCCTTCTGGAGACATATCCGGTTTGGGACATGCAGATTTGCTCATTAATGTGTTGTTTGTACAAAGGTGCAAAGCTTAAGACTAGAGTTGGAGTAACAGGGGTAATTATTTAGCTCCCCGGTGTAGCTCAAATCTCTCTTTAGCTCCTGACAGTTATCAGCTCCGCTGAGAGCAGGCTCTTCAGCCTCCAGGATAAAATTTAAAATGCTGAGAAGGACAGATGTTTCCAGAGTGCCTTATGCCTGTTTTCAACAATTAGGAACTAAGGTACCCTTTAATTTTGCATCTCAAGGATGATGAGGAGAAAATATATCTGTCTCTTGTCATATAATATTTCTCAGCGGGCCTAATTATGTTTATGGTACTTAATTCTTAGAAGGGCTGATTAGGCTTCTGTTCTGATTAGCACTGGGAGAAGAGCTAGAACACCTAGCTTGGAGAGCAAGAGTCGCTCTTTTACCATGGGCTAGCAAGATAGAAAGAAGTCAGCGAGGTGTAGTGGTCCTCAAAGCCACAGACGGCAACACTTGCTCCCGTGTTATTTTGTGTTCCTGGTTCCCATTGGTCCATCTCAACGTCCAGAACGTCATTTTCTTTAAGAAGCAGCCCTGCTATTTCTGTTGACTTCCTGCCTTTGATGAAATTCTTGACAGTCTAAATTTACAAGTACTCATTGATACTGACGTGTAGTAACAAACCTTATAATGCTCTTCTTTGGGATTTATTGAACCGAGAGCTAAAAGCCTTTCTTTCTCCATCATGTCTGTCCCTATCCTGCACCGCCCCTCGCCCTAACCCTCACGCAAGTTTTTCTATTTTTGAATCTCACTCCCTTACTCCTTTCCCAGTTGTTAAAAGCAAGGAGACTATTATAAATGTTAAGAAAAGAAGTAAATTTCTTGTGGCAACATGTCTCAAGGATCCAGCTCAGCTTAATTGGGACTCTTAAGCTGCAGGACTGTGAAGAACTGGTGATCTTACTGACTTCGAAGAAAGCTGTCTTTTGAGAGGAAATAAGAGAATGGAAACAATGCCTGGGAGGGATATTTGTGAATATGAGGGTCTATAACAGAGTGTGAAGTCAACAACTCTGTACACCAAACTGTGAACTGGCTCTGATTCTCAGGAAGATGGAAAATTATAATGGTTGCATTGTAAATTCATTGTGTTATAAATTCTTAAATGTCTTTCAGGGTCACAGGACCTCAGCAAAGATATATTTTCACCAAAATAATCAATTTTTAGGTAATACCTTTATGATTTCCATGGTTATCACCAAAGTTCTTTCTGATGGAATGAATAGTAGTCAGCCAGGTAAAGACCAGGGAAAGCGGGGAGAACACTTCAAAAAAGCAGACTGATTAATCAGCGTGTAACAAAGAGTTCAATGTTTGGAATAATCTACAACATTTCATGATTTATGAAGCTTGATGTCATAAAATAGAGCACCCAAATTGAAAAATAGACAAGTCTTGCTTGTTCTCACGCAGTGCTGACATTCCACAGTGAACACCAGGGATTGCCTACTGCAGCCCCATGAGTACAGCTGCCCGAAGATCAGGGCAAGAGAAAAGCGTGGCATTGCATTTAGATGCATCAGGAATGTCAGAATCAGAGACCAGAGAGGAGAGCGATGGCACATGGGCCAGACCTTAATGTTCCCACTGTGGCAGTGAGGAAATAGAGACGGTTCTTCACCCCTGACAGGTGTGAGCTCAGCTACATTCACTGTACGCTAGGAGAGCGTGCTCATTAAATCTGACCTATTTTTCTAGATATTGAAAAAAACTTGTTATATTCACAGCTGTGCTCTCCTGTTTCTCTCAAGTCCTTCTAGCAGGGCTAAAATATACACTTATTTTGCCATTAACATCAGTCTTTCTCCATGTTTTAAATATCAAGCAGTACATTAGCTGAAGCATTAGATCTACAGTTATTAATCTTCCCATTTCAGTGACCTGCAGCATAATGGGCCTCTGAAAATCTCCTTTGAAGTTGAGGTGCCAATTAGCAAGTGGCATTATCACCTTATAGAGTAACCTCTATTCATTCTAATTCAAACCATATAGACCCAACATCTCATTTTTCATATTTTTCCTTGAGTTCTCTTGGGAGCCAAAGTCAAGGAAAGACCAGCTCTCAAATACTCTTGGGAATTTAGCCAAATTTAAATAAAGAAAAGCTTTATATTATTTTTAAAAGCTGCCTTCACTTGTGCCATGTAACGTAGGTGGCAGAGGAAGCACTGGCCTCCTCTGAGCCTGACTGCACGCTCACAATGCAGGTAGCTCCTTGCAGACTGACGCACTGAACCATTGCAGAATCCCACATGGGAAGAAGAGGAGCAGATTTAGATTAGAAAGAGCTGGCTATGTGAATAAGAACCCTCACCTAATTCTACATTATCAAAGTCTATATTTAGAATCAATTTCATTGACTGTCCAGAATAAACTTTTTAGCTACATTGAAATAAGGCTTCTAAGATCTCACTGTTTTAGAAATGATTACAAACCTTTCAATAATATTGTAGGTTTTCCCTTCCAACTGTTTATTATATTTATGCCTTCCTGTTTCCTCTTACATTTCTGTACACAAAGTTCAATAGAATATCACTCCACAGCTGGAAAAGTTTGATTTTTTTTTCACTTTAAATTTTTTCTCATCACTTTGGATATTCTTGTGTCTCTTACCTTGCTGCAATCCCTTACTTAGTGGAATTCTGCCTTCATTTGGGCACTGTAGCTTGTTCTTTGGTGGCATTCTATTTAACATACTAGCTCTCATCCTAGGACTTGCCTCCACAGATTCCTGCCACAGCCCAAGCAGTGTGTTTTCACAGGACAGTGCCCCAAGAAGGAGAAAAGAATGAGGGCAAGCTGTGCTTTTCTCCATTTTAAATTTATTTTTAGTTTTTATTTTTCATTCATACTAAGGATTGAAGCTAGGGCCTTCACACTGAGCTATATCCCAGCTTTTTCTAATTTTTATCTTCAGAGAGGATATCACTAAATTGTCAAGAATGCTGGGATTGCAGGTGGGTACGACCATATCTGCCAGCCCTTCAATTTTATCAAAGAGAAGAAGCTCTTCAAGAGGCCACCTGATGCCATTTCACTTGTTTTTGTGCATCAAATATAAATCATATCACCATTCATCAGAGCAGAAGAGACTAGAGAAATGAATTTTTGAGAAAAACTAAAACAGATTGCCAACATCAAATGATCAATTCATAATTATTTCTGTTCAACCAAATACATAAATAATTCAAAAACATTAAGTATATTCTTATCAAGAAAAAAACCAGGAATGGTTTTTGAGCAGGCCACAAAAAATATCTGACACATTTGGAAATACAGTCCATGGCGGATGAAGATTTCCTGGATTTTGAAATTTGGTAGTAAAGAAGGAATTAGAAGATGAGAAGGCTTGGGTAGAGCAAAAAAGTTGACTTCCATTTGGACATATAAACTTTGAAATGCCTAGAGCAGAGGACTGGCAAGATAGCTTAGCAGACTAAGTCCCTGCTTAGGCAGTGAAGGGACCAGGGTTCCATCCTGGCACCACAATGTACACTGACCCCACCCCCCGGGTGCACTGAGCCAATCACCAAGACCTGGCATGTGGTGCACACCTGTAATCTCAGGGCTGTGGAGGCTGAAAACAGGAGGGTTACTACAAGTCCCAACTGCAGAGAGGGACTCTGTACCAAATACATAGAAAGAAAGAAAGCAATGAAGAAAGAAAGAAAGAAAGAAAGAAAGAAAGAAAGAAAGAAAGAAAGAAGAAAGAAAGAAAGAAAGAAAGAAAAAAGAAAGAAAGAAAGAAAG